>NW_028227267.1:59316351-59551351 GCF_978045245.1 Mus caroli
AGGAAGTGGCTGCGGCAGGAGGATTTTCTTGAGTATTTTATTGTTTTTGTTTTTGTTTTGTTTTTGAAGTTGGCCTGGAACTCATTATGTAGCCCCAAATGGCCTTGATCTCGTGATCTTCCTGCCTGTTCCTCCTAGATGCTGGGATTACAGTTGCATGTCACCGTGTCATGTTTCTGTGGTCCTGGGGAATCAATCCCAGTGTCTCACGCATGCGCACTGAACAAACACTCTGTCTGCTGACCCACACCCACTCCTGGGTTTTACTTTAGGTTGTGTTTTGTGTCACATGCTTGTAAGACTAGACTGATATTCCAATATGTTGTTGGGCAATTTTCCCAAATAATGTCCCTCTGTATTCATGAAAAATTGGTTCCAAGACCCCACCCTCCCAAGGATCAGTGAATTCTCCAAAGCTCGAGTCTCTCTCACAAAGCAAACAGTGTAGTGGTTTCATAGATCTGTGGTTCTCAACCTGTGGGTTGAGATCCATTTGGGGGTTGCATATCAAATAGCCTACATATCAGAAATTTTCATTACAATTCATAACAATAGCAAAATTACAGTTATAAAATAGCAACAAAATAATTTTATGGTTGGGGGGTCACAAAATGAGGAACTGTATTAAAGAGTCGCAGCATTAGGAAGGTAGAGAATCACTCTCATAAAGCCTTCGGACTTCCTCCTGTAGGAGTTAAATCATCTCTGGATTGCTTGTATAAATAATGATGTAATACTATGTAAGTATTTGTCATACTACATTGTTATCAGAACAAGGACAATGTTCTATGTGTGTTCAGCATGACACAATGACACAATTGTGTGTGAGAGTGTGTGCGTGAATGTCCGTGAATGTAAGTGTGTATGTGTGTGAGTGTGTGAATGTATGTGTGTGGATGTGAGTGTATGTGAATGTGAGTGTGATTGTATGTGTGTTTATGAGAGTGTGTCTATGTGTGTGTGTGTGTGCCCATGTGGTAATCAGAGGAGGACATTGGGCCCTTTGTTCTATAAGCTCCTTAGTCTCTCGAGACAGAATCTCTAACTAAGCCTAGAGTCACGCTGGGGTCCAGCAGGCCTAGGCAATCCTCCTGTCTCCACCCCCGACAGTACAGAGATACCACTCCACCCTGCGGCCAAGCCCAGCTTTTCCAACATGGAAGCTAGGGATTCAGACTCAGGTGGTCTTGTTTGCACATTAGGCACCTTTACCCACTCATCTGTCTCCCCAGCACCAGACACCAGCTTTTGTTGTTATTATAGTGAGTCATTACAGCGTGTGTGGTGTGCGTGAGTGTAGGCATGCATGTGTCACAGTAGGCATGCATGTGTGGCAGTGCTCCTGTGGAGATCGGAGGACAACTTTCATGAATCAGTTCTTCTCTTCCACCTTGTGGAGGCAGAACCTTACTTGTTTGGACTATACTGGGTACTCCAGGATAGCTGCCATGCTGTAAAATGCATCTGTGACACGTGTATAGTCCACGTGTATTAACATGTATTAACTCGTGTATTAACCTGAGGCCAGGCATAGTACATGTGCCTGAGGCCTGGACTCTGCATTTGGAAGGCGGGAAGATGATGGGTTTGAGACCAACTTAGGCTGTATGAAGAGCTGTATGCTTGTTGGCAAGTGCTCTTACCGACTGAGCCTTTTTATAGCCAGTCAATATCTGTTTTATTGGTGGCAGCAGTTGGTGTTTGTTTGTTTGTTTGCTTTGCTTTGTTTTTTTTTTTTTTTCATATGTGGCGTGCACACTTGCGTGTTTGTGTGTGTGATAGAGTACGTATGGAGATCAGAGGACAACTTGTGGCAGTTACTGTGTGGGTCCCGGGGATGGAACTCAGGTTGTCAGGCCTGGTGGCAAGTGTCTTTATCCTCAGACAAACACCTCCAGGCCCATCGTACACTCTTTGAAAGGAGGTCTCTCACTATAATGCCTTTGAGACGCTTCTCCTCAATGTGTATGACAGCTGTCCCCTTTTGTAACTGCCAAGTAATATGAAGGTACCGTCTACGGTTGACTGAGTCTTCTGAGGGAGAACACCTGGTCTTTGAAAATTTGGGCTATGTTTGTTTTCAGTCAAGATCTCTTGAATAGATAGATAGATAGATAGATAGATAGATAGATAGATAGACCCATGCAGTCTTGAATGCACGGGTCTGTAGGCTCAGCCTCTTGAGCGTTGGTATTATGGTAATTGGAGCGAGTTTGAACTGCTGACCACTCTTCCTCTGTCACTTAGTGGCCTGTTTCCACTTTCCTTTGTGTCACTAAGTAGATGGAAACAGAATTTCTGGGCCAGAGAGTAATCTAGCAATAGTGTGTGTGTGTGTGTGTGTGTTTAAATTTAATTGAAAGAGTATTTTTTTTAAACTGTAATTCTAAGAAAAGAGACTAATTTTCATTACTAAATTATGGTATCTCTGGGGGAAGTAGACATGCCTCTGTCATCTTTTGAAAGTGTACGTGTGTGTATATGGTGAATTTCGGTTTTAATTATCTGCCCTCTCTTCGGACAACTCCACTCAGAACCTACCAACTTTACCTCTCTCCTGCTTCATATTCTCTCTTAACGGTCCTTGCCACCAGAACTGTGTATTAAGTTAGTGTTGGCCATGTGCAAATGTTTTTAAACTAAACCACTGGGGCCTGGGAGATCTGCCAGCAGCCATACCCCCACAGAGTGAGTCTCTATCAGCAGCCAATAGATCCTTAGGCAAGGATGCAGAGAGTTTCTTAGGACCAAGTCACTGCCCAACAACAATCCCCAAGAGCTCCCATTGCTTCCCATCCAGGCAAACACCTGATGTCATCAGGGGGTCCTCCTCTCCCAGTTCTTTAAAGATCTATTATTTTTTATTTATGTGTATATGTGTGCCTGCACGTGTTATTAGTACATGCATGAGTACCCTTGGAGGCAGGAAAGGTATCAGGTTCTCTGGAGCTGGAGTTACAGGATGTTGTGACCCACCATGGGTGCTGGGAACTGAACTAACCTCTGCTAGAGCAGCAAGTGCTCTTAACAGCTGAGCCTCCCTCCATCCAGGCCTGTCTTCAGGGGATTTTTTGTGTTTTGTTTTGTTTTGTTTTGTTTTGAGACAGGGTTTCTCTGTATAGCTCTGGCTGTCCTGGAACTCACTCTGTAGACCAGGCTGGCCTCGAACTCAGAAATCCGCCTGCCTCTGCCTCCCGAGTGCTGGGATTAAAGGCATGCGCCACCACACCCGGCTGTCTTCAGGGTTTTATTTGACCAGAATTCCCAGTGCTTTGGGCCTTGGAAACCAGGAAGGGCTTTGCTCTGCTTCCTGTGAGCTTCTGCTCTGTACCCAGCAATGGTTGTCTGTCTGAGGATTTCCTCACATCCCCAAATAGGATCCAAGCTGCAGTTTTGCCGGCTCCATGCTTTGGGTTGGCTCCTTGGTTGTGAGATTTGTTTTTTCCCTGTCCCGTTTGGAGAATATTGGAAAGGGAGGCCCCCGTGTGAGGAAGTGGTCAGAATAATCCCCAGGGGTGCAGGGCTGTGGGGATGGCGGTTCATACAAGATTCTGGTACTTTGGGCTCGTGGGTTTGGATGAGTTAGGAGATGAGGTAAAGGACAATGACACCGATGTCCAGGACAATGACACCAATGACAAAAAGAAATCACAACTTAAACATCTAGGGATTTTTTGTTTGTTTGCTGTCTTTGCTTTTATTTTGCTGTTTTGTTTGTTTGTTTTTGTTTTGTTTTTCGGGTTTTGGATGGGATGTCTTCTTTGTACCCCAGGCAGGCCTTGAACCTCTGATATTCCTGTCTCAGCCTCTAGCTCTGAGATTACAGGAACAACGGATGCCTTAATCGGCTTTAGTCTATAATTCTAGGATTGAGCAGCACTTCATTTCATAAAATGGAGTGTGTTCCAATGGCTTGAGCAGAAACCAAAACAAAGGGTGACTCTGGGTGTGACCAGATCAGGGAAACTGAACAATAGCTCAACCGTGGTGGTTTGAGAGCTGGCCAGTTCAGGTCAGCCTTCTGTGGAAGGGTTAAGGCAGGGTCAACTTCATTATCAGGTCAATTATACTGGCCCTTTGGGAAATGTCTCAGGTCAGCTCGGTAGCTTTGTTTCAGCCTGGTGATATGGAACCTTAGTTTTGCTGTGGAGGACCCACCAGAGAAGACTGCTCAGAAATGAGTTCAAGCCACTGGGAAGCCGCGATGAGCTGGCCAGTGACTACACTGGTTGTTTGGGATCCCAGAGTATCCCTGGTCCTTTCTCGGGGTGAGCTTTTAAGCACAAAGGCCATATTCTGGGTTGACGTACTTCAGTTAACAAGAACAGTTAGCCAGAAGCTAAAAAAGCAAGGCTAGTACATTGAAAGACTTTCCCAGAACTGTAGACATCGATGGATTAGGTCTTTGTTTCATTTGTATCATTGGCTGATGATGCTGTCTATGTGCTGAGTTTTATGACTTGAAAAGATACTTCAGAGCAGTTTGTTTCCTCTTTTGTGTTCTTGTGGTGTTGGGGATCAACCAGAACCTCAAATAGGTTGAGACACCTCCACTACTAAGCTGTCTTTCCAGCCTTTATGTTACTTTTTATTTTGAGGCCCACTATGTCTCAATCTGGCCTTAACTTTTCTCCATAATACAAGTGACAGGTGCAGAAGGAACAGATAGGGGCACTTCATATTCTGCATCATAGAGACACACGTGTGCTCCACACACGTAGTAAAAGGAATCAGCCCACACATGTAGCAGTTTGTTCTAAATTAACCAACCACCCCTTGGCTCAGATGGTCCAGGAACAGTGGCTCTCAACCTTCCTAATGCTATAACACAGTTTCTCGTGTTGTGTGACCCCCAGCTATAAAATTATTTTATTGCTGCTTCATAACTGTAATTTTGCTGCTGTTGTGAACCGTAAAGTAAATATCTGTGCTTTCCCATGGTCTTAGGCAACCTCTGTGAAAAGGTCATTCAGTGCCCAAAGGGGTCACGAGCCACAGATTGAGAAACACTGCCCTAGAGAAAACCAAGGCTGAGCCCAGCCGACAAAACAAGTGCCTGAGCTTAAACATTCACAGAACTAGGGAAGATGGACAGAGATGAGGAGGCAAGAGACCTGCAAGAGCCTCAGTTTCACCTCTGGCTAAGCACTGAGTGGGGCTTTCCAGGATTGTACTAGGCACCTTTTCTCTCCTTTGCCAAACAGTGAGGCAGGGCCTTTCTTACACAGGATAGGGAAAACGTTTCTTCAAATGTGTGTGTGTGTGTGTGTGTATACATATATATATGAGGCTAGGGTTATTAGAGCTAGTGACAGTGCACACCTCTAGTCCCCGCACTTAGGAGCAAAGGCAGATGGATCTCTGAGTTCGAGTCTAGCCTGATCTACAGAGTGAGTTCTAGGATAGCCAGGGCTACACAGAGAATGAGACCCTTGGTTTAATCCCCAGCCCTGAAGGGGTGGGGAAGTCATAATTTCCTACCCAGGAGATGACCAATATTGATTCTTTTTTCTTTTCTTTCTCTCCCACCTAGGCCAAGTAAGTTATGCAAAATCAAGCTGACCTGTTCTGTTCGGCTGTTGTCATCTGTCATCTTCTGTAGGGTAGTGAAAGTGTTTCCCTGTCTCCTGGTGTCCTTTTTATGTCTTGTTGCTGTCGTCTCACTGTTGTTAATATTATCTTCATCGTTACACTCAATCTTAGCTAAAAGGCAGAAAGGGGATTCTCATCATTGTTATTAATATTTGCTTATTGTTATTAATATTTGGTTGGGAGTCCAACCTAGGACCTCATACAGACTAGGCAATGATCTACCAAAGATCTATATCCTTACCTCTGGAGAGTCCTCTTCCTCCCTCTCCTTTTCCTTCCTCTTCTTTAATAGAGCCAGGGGGTGGGGGTGTCTCCTAATACCAGGCCGGCTTTGAACTCATGATGTAACCAAGTCTGACTCTTGAATTTCTGTCTCAGACTCCTCAGTGCTGAAATTACAAGTGTGTACCACCACAACCAGCTGTTTTTATTGTTGGGATCATGCTGGCCTCAAGTCTGAGCTGCTCCTGCCTCAGTCTACTGCATGCTGGGTTTCCTCTTATAGTAAGTAGTCACCTTATGGACTCCATTCCTATGAGATGGAACTGGACAGAACTAGTCAGATGCCTAAAGCCATAAGTGCTGCCACCAACCCATGAAATAACCTATTTGTTTGTTCTTTATTATTTTGAAACAGGATTTCAGTATGTAGCAGTGGTCTGCCTGGAACTTGCTATGTTGACTAGGCTAACTCCAAATTCACAGGGATCCCTCTCTGCCTCTGCCTCTCCTCTGCCTCTGCCTCTCCTCTGCCTCTCTGCCTCTGCCTCTCTGCCTCTGCCTCTCTGCCTCTGCCTCTCTGCCTCTGCCTCTCTGCCTCTGCCTCTCTGCCTCTCTGCCTCTGCCTCTCCTCTGCCTCTCTGCCCCTGCCTCTCTGCCTCTCTGCCTCTCTGCCTCTCTGCCTCTGCCTCTCTGCCTCTGCCTCTCTGCCTCTGCCTCTCTGCCTCTCTGCCTCTGCCTCTCCTCTGCCTCTCTGCCTCTGCCTCTCTGCCTCTCTGCCTCTCTGCCTCTGCCTCTCTGCCTCTGCCTCTCTGCCTCTGCCTCTCTGCCTCTCTGCCTCTCTGCCTCTCTGCCTCTCTGCCTCTCTGCCTCTCTGCCTCTCTGCCTCTCTGCCTCTCTGCCTCTCTGCCTCTCTGCCTCTCTGCCTCTCTGCCTCTCTGCCTCTCTGCCTCTCTGCCTCTGCCTCTGCCTGGAACTGTGAGGGGGGCAGGAGTAGGTGGATCTCTGTGAGTTGAAGGTTAGTCTGGTCTACATAGTGAATCCCAGGACAGTCAGGACTACAGAGTGAACCTTGTCTCAGAAAACAAACAAAACATGGGGGAGGGAGTGGGAATCCCCAAAATACTAAAAATAAAATGAAGTGCATGAGTCCGTAGTTGTCAGCACTTTAACAAGTGTTCCCCGAGGCCCCGTAGGGTCCTCCCCAGACTCAAAGCTCTTCTCCCCAGGCACCATTGGTTACCTGCTAATCTATCTGTATGCTGGTTTTCTCTTACTGTAAGTGGAAGTGGGAACACACAGCATGAGATCCTTCCCTGACTTAGCACAGTCTTGAAGGTTCATCCACAGTGTATGTGGTAGCGCAGCATTTTTTGATAGCTGAGTCACACCCTGTTTTGCGATTGTGGGACATTTTGTTTATTCAAGCATCAGTTGATAAACAGAAGTTGTCTCCATCTCTAGGCGCCTGTGAATAATGCCTCTGTGCATATTTGGTAACGTTAACATGAGCAACCATATTTCTTCAGGGTGTATGCCCAGCCTCCTGTGCACATGTTCACTAGAAAAACACTTTTACACACTCAGGGCAAGATCCCTGTGAACATTCTAAGAACAAGCCCTGAGCCCTAGGTGAGGCTGATGAAGCTGAACCTGTACCCAATCCTCAAGGTTCACTTCATGTGCACACCCATTGTCTCTGCCCTCTACCTGGTGACAGGCAGGCACCATGCAGAATACAGCAAGGAACAACATATCACGTTCTTATCCCTTAGGAGTTGGAGGACTCAAAGTGTGCGTGAAGGGATTTAAGTATGCTGGGATAGCTTTCTCCTAAAGTCTCCCACAGACTGACTCTCCAGAAGAGTCTACTCTGGTCGTATTCATTTGGTTATTTGGTTATTTGGTTATTTATTTGACACGTGGTCTCTTGTAACCCATGCTGGCCACAAATCACTATGGAGATAAGGATAGCTTTGAGCTTCTAAAATTATTATTATTATTAGAGAGAGAGATTGAAGGGAGAGAGAGTTGAGGGGTGCATGTGCTATGGCATGAGTATTAGAGGACAACTTTTTTGGAATGTGTTCTCTCCTTCTACTGTGGCTTCCAGGGATCTAAGTGATATAGGTCATCGGGCTGTGTAGCTGAGTCATGCCAGCTGAGCCATCAAACTGATGCTGCGGTCTTGAACTTCTGACCTTTCTGCTTCCACCTCAGGGGTGTGAGAACCACTATGCCAGGTTTATGGAGGGCTAGGGATGGAACCCAGAACTCTAAGCATACAAGTCAGGATAGCTCTACCAGTTGAACTATATTCACAGCCCTGCATGTTGGTCATTTGAGACAGGGTCTAGTGTAGCCCAGGTTGGATTTGACTGTGCTGTGTAGCTCAGATTGACCCTATAGCTTCCAAATTTCCCAAGTGTTAGGACTAAGGGTTTATCTCACTCTTGACTGCTTATCATTGTTTCGCTTCAGAAGCCTCTCCTTTATTAACACACTGTGATAATGCATGTGTGCTCATCTGAGGAGCTATAAAGGAAGGATTTACTACAGTCTATGTGTCCAGGTGGAAGGAAGATGATCTATGAAACACTGATTTGCAGGCTGGACTCTGCAGCTGTCTGGACAGGCTGGGGTGAGCAGGCAGTGACACGGGAATATTCTAACATTTTAAAATGAAGCCTTTTTCGGCACCACCAAAGTCAGCCCAAGCCAGGCACTTCTGGGTTCTTATCTCTCAGTTTTGAAGTAGGAAATTCATGGACCACAGAAGGTAAGTTTTAGGAAGGTGGGAAGGACTGTAGGGAGCTGGAGGGAGAGAAAGAAGGCAAAGGTCTTGAGCAGCCCGTGGGGTCCCTGGAGGGAGTGGGATCCCATCCTGGACCCCCCCCCCAAAGCCTGAGGTTTAATAGGACGACCCCCCAAAACCTGGGGGTTAATAGGACTGTAGCCTTTAGTGGGATGGAGGCAGGAAAGGATGAGCTAGCTGGTCAGTCCAGTTTTCATTCCAGGTGTTGAAGTCATTTCAGTTTGGGTCACAGCCTCAGTATGGCTTCCAGGAAAGGTCACTCCTTTGGGGAAAAGACTTGAAGACCCCCTTCCTAGCAGCCAGAGACACTTTTGGCTTAGACACTGGAAATATCTCTAGCTCCTTCCAAGGGCCAGGCTCTGGACATGTCAGAGGACATTTTGGGCTTTTAGCCAAGAAAGGCTACTCATTTTTGTTTGGACTTTCTACCCTAAAATAAGCAGCCAGTTTCTACCTGTTGTCAGCAGCTGGGACAGCTGGCTTTGGACAGATGGCCATGGACCTGCCTTTCTGCAAGTTTTCTGAGTTCCTCCTGTATTCCACTTAACTGGGGTTCAGTCTCTATACTTCCACTCCTGTCCTTAACTGAGAGCCTACCAAGAGAACCGTGGAATCCACTAGATCCATACCTTTCTTATCGTCACAAGCCTGGCTATATGATACCATGCTGACATGAGGCCATTCCTATATTACAGGGTAGACCTAAGGATTGGAGAGATCTGAGGGTGCTTGACCCTGGGGTGGGGGTATGCTATGACCTGTCAGATCAACTAGGTCACTGGCTAGCTTACCACACAAGATGGGGGGAGGTTCATATGGCCTGGCAGGAGTTCTGAATTTCATAACATGCCTTGGACAAAATTCAAGGGGTCTTGGTTTCTCTCTTTCTTTTTTTTTTTTTTTTTTTTTTTGGTTTTTCGAGACAGGGTTTCTCTGTGTAGTCCTGGCTGTCCTGGAACTCACTCTGTAGACCAGGCTGGCCTCGAACTCAGAAATCCGCCTGCCTCTGCCTCCCAAGTGCTGGGACTAAAGGCGTGCGCCACCACGCCCGGCTTCTCTCTTTCTTTTTAAACTAGGGATCGAACCCAGGGCCTTGTGCTTGGTAAGCAAGAGCTCTACTTCTGGGCTACAGTCCCAGCCCAGTTCTAGTTTTGGTTGCTTTCCTTGGTTTGAGTATTTCTACGCCATTATAGTCTGAGCTTCAGAATATAAAGCCAGGCCGGGCGTGGTGGCGCACGCCTTTAATCCCAGCACTCGGGAGGCAGAGGCAGGCGGATTTCTGAGTTCCAGGCCAGCCTGGTCTACAAAGTGAGTTCCAGGACAGCCAGGGCTATACAGAGAAACCCTGTCTCGAAAAAAAAAAAAAACAAAAACAAAAACAGAATATAAAGCCAGGAGGCTCCACCAGACATTTCCAGGTCCCCGAGCCCGCGGGGCCTTCCCGAGGAATGCATGTCATGAAGATGTTGTGTCTTCCCAGTGCAGGGTACCTGCAGAGGTCCCTGGAGAGCATCTCTGTGCGAGATGGAGAGAGCAGACAAACCACCAGTTTCTTTTGGGTTAAACACAGCGGTGCGGTGCAAGGCCTAGGACACAGCTTGCGGAGTCCCGGGACGAAGGGGGAGGGGTCGGCAGGGGCGGGGGCGCGGCCAGGGATCACGTGACGAATCAGCCCCCAGCAGAGGGCGGAGCTGCGCGGGTACTTAGGAGTGCACGGGAGAGGCCAGGAGCGGCTCCGTTCGGCTTGGTGGCTGCAGGCCCTGGCTGTCGTGCTGCGCTCGGTGAGTTTGCCCGGGGCACAGTGGCTCCATGGCGGAAGTCACTTTGGCTGGGGTCGGGGGAGCGGGCTGAGCGGCGGTGGTGGAGACAGGCCCTTCACTTGCCCAGGGCGCAGGCGCGGTTCCTCCGCGGCCCTAGATGCTGCTCGCCGTGGCGGATCGCGGTCCTAGGCTCCCGCAGGCTAGCCCGGCAGAGCTCCAGCTTTCACGCTTTAGGGCCGAGCCTGGTGACCCTGCGGTGATCGCCTTCTTTCCAGTGGCCTTGGCGCACTTCAAGGGCGGAGGTGGAGACTTCGGGGAGCTCCGAGGGAGGAGCTTAAAGGGAAGGGTTCAGCCCTGGCCCTTCCAGCTCGCAGATTGCAAGTCTCAGGGGTGCTCAGGGCGAGTATCGACCTGCATCTAGTGCAGGTTTGTGGCTTATTCTAAAGAATCTGCCCCGGGAACTTTTCCACACATAAACCCACGCAGTGCCTGGCACCCTAAAAGACCTGTTCTATTGAGAACTGGAACCTGGTAGTGGGTGGTTGGGGTGGAACCTGCACGAAGAGTGAGAAACAGGAAGAGAAGCAGAGCTAAAGGATAGGGGCTCTCCCAGTACCTTTCTCTGGAGGGGGATGGCCAAGGTGATGGAGGAAAGGTACTTGTAGGACAGCCTCCTTCAGTCAGGACCCTGCTGGCCGGGAGAGATAGCATCCTCTGCTGGGCGTGCGGACCAAGAGATAGGTAAATTAGACTTGGTCCCCTAGGGCCCTAGAGTAAAGGACTAAAACCCACCCGCACCTCGCCTCCACCTGACCAGATCCCCTCACGTGTTTGGGAAGGGAGAGAAATTGTGGGATTGAAAGGGAAGTTTAACTCCTTTTAGCGTCTCGGGAAGACTGATCGCCAGGTGCTTCCTGTGACGGCCTGCTGTGGAGGTATGCTCTGCAGTCCCCGGATTCAGAAGGGTAGCATTTGCAAAATGTTGGTGAAGGTGTCATCTTTCCTCGAAGCCCCTCAGGGGACAATTGCTTCCCATAGGCCCTGGCCATGGTGACCTAAAACTCCAGAGTTCCCAGAGCCATACCAGAGCAAGGCAATCACGGCACTTGGAAGGCTGAGGCAGGAGAATCGCTGTGCATTGGAAACCAGCCTGGGCTATGTAATGGATTCCACGACAGTCGGACTACAGAGGGAAATGGTTTCATCTCCTAATCCCTCCTTCCTTCCTTCCTTCCTTCCTTTCAAAAAAAAAAAAAAAAGGCATGCTTGTGCGGTGGAGGAAAATGACCTCTGCTCCTTTAAAGCCTCGTGACCCAGGGTTGGGGTGGGCCGGGCCCATGCCTGTACTTCACCAGCCCAGGTGCCAGCAGAGATTTCCAGCATTCCCCTTGGCCTAAATGTTTTCAGACTAGTCAGGCAGTGGAGGGTTGGCTCTCTTAGCTCCAGGTTGAAACTGTTCCCTGGAAGTGCTGACTCAGCAGTTTAGGCTACGGCCCTTTTATGGTATGGGTAGAAACCTTTAGATATAGGAGTCTCGGGTCGGCCACTGACTTTTGATGTACTGATGTAAGGAAAATATTAGCTATGTGTGAGGTGGAACTCTATGCAATAGAACTTTTGAAAATCAAAAGGGAAACCAGGAACTTGAGTATGATTGATGTGAAGGGCCGTGGTGGGGCTGCTAGGTGAGGTGAGGTATACAAAGGTCTCTATTGTCTTTGCTAAGTTAACATATCCCTGCTCTGGCACTCTGCAGGAGCTGCCTAAGGAAGGGTGGGCGGAGGATCAATCTGGAGACCTTTTGTTGCTGTAATTTATTTTCCACCCAGCATTGAACATGGTGGAAGTTCTAGGGGTGGAGCTCTGCTGAAAGTTGTAAAGTAGTCGGTCTGTCGCAGTGATATCCAACCCAGAGCCTCGCGCATCCTAATCATGCTCTCTGCCACTCTATCATACCCAGCCAGCTTTAACCAGTCTCCTCCCTCCACTAGCCCTCAGTTTTTTGAGGCAGGTGTTACCCTGTAGGACAGTTTTGCCTCAACTTCCTGAATGCTAGGGTTACAAACAATAGCTAATGCTCCTGGGTTAGATCATTTTTTTTATTTTTTATTTTTTTGAGAATGGGTTTGTGTAGTAGTCTTGGCTAGCCTGGAACTAACTGGCTATGTAGACCAGGATGGCCAGGGCATGATGGGGTACACAAACTCAGAGAGAAATCTGCCTCTGCCTCCCCCGTGCTGGGATTAACTGGGATTAAAACCGTGGGCCACCTAGCAATCCTTTCAGTTTTAGCTTCAAGCCTGAACCCCCCCTTTCTGCAGACCTGAGGCCTTCCAGGCTCAGGTTTGGGGTAGAAGTGGGTGGCTCCTCTTTGGTGGGTCTTGCTTGCTTGGGGTCAGTTTGGCTCCAGGACTTGCTTTGTCTGTCACAAGGACTTTGGCAGCTGTTGCTTTCCTTATTCTTTCCTACTTCTGCACTTGAGGTACCACGTCTAAGTATTGGTTTATGTAACTTAGTTACAGTGTGTGTCTTGTTCACTCAGTTTATAAGATTTGTTGATATTGATACCTGTAGATTTAACAGTTATTTTAATTTGTTGGGGACAGGTGGCAGTGTGACAGGGGTTTCATGTATTCCAGCTAACTCACCACATAGGAGAGGATGGCTTTGAACTCCTGATCTTCCTGCCCACTTCCCAAGTGCTGAGATTACAGGTGTGCACCCTATCAGGCCCAGCGAGCTTAGTTTATTAGTCTTTTTCTCCATTTATTTGAGACAGGGCTATGTAAACCAGGCTGGCCTTGAGCTCACAGAGATTCACCTGCCTTTGCCTCCTGAGTGCTAGGATTGAAGGTGTGTGCCACCACCACCCATTTTTTTTTTTTTTTAAATGTTAGGGTTTAGTTTAGCAGGGTAGTAAACTAGTTAATCCCAGCACTCTGAGTTCAAGGCCAGCTTGGTTTGTCTAATGAATTCTAGGTTAGCCAGGGCTACATCGTGATCCTGTCTCAAAAACAAAACAAAACAAGAACCAAAAAACAAGTTTGAGTTTAGGTTATTGAGACAGGATCTCATATAGCCCAGGTTGGCTTCAAACTTGATATGTAGCCAAGGAGAACTTAAGATCTCTCCTGCCTGTGCCTTTTAAGTGCTGAGCTTAAAACATGCATACCACCACACATCTACAACTATTGGGTTCTTTAGGTCATAAACCTGGGTATCGAAGTTTAGGTGTAGTTGGATGTAGTTTCTAAATATTTTTGTGTGTATGTGTGTTTTGTGTGTACCAGGGGTATATGGGTGTCTTCCATAATCACTCTCTGCTTCGTGTGGCCAGGCCCCTTATACCCAGAGCTTATGCATTTGGATGGTCTGGCTAGCCAGCTTGCCGCAGGAATCTCTTTCTCTGACTCTCAAATCCTGGGATTCCCAATGCAGGCCACCAAGTCCTCTCAGCATTTCCCGACTAGGGATTCAGAACCCACTCCTCATGACTGCACAGCAGTGCCTTCCTCGCTGGGCCATCTCCTGCAAGCCCTACTTCCTCGTTTTTAAAATTCAGGAGGTTTGTGACATGGGGAGACTATGAGAAAGTAAGTCACCTGCAAGTCTGTGACTTGGTCACAGTCACTTAGGTAACTGTGATGGAATGTGACCTAGAATTTAATCTCCTGAAGGTGACTGATCCTCAGGTATGGCCATTCAGGGCCTACCCATGGTCTTGTCTCATGCCTCAGTTTCCCTCGCCTGTGAAATAGAAAGAATTCTTCTACAAGACTGGAGGGCTCTTTCCAGAACCAGTGTTTTATAAAAGCTGAGTGCTGGGAAGGACCTATGGTCTGTGATCTCAACTGTTAACCTGTTTTAATTGGGTTAGTACCTGGCCAAGATACCTGCTCTTCTTTCTCCAGCTGGCAGGGGGGAAGAGAATAAGGCTGATAAATGCCAAGTTAGTATCCCCAGAGCACCACAGAACTCTTAGATACTCTGCTCTCAGATCAGAGGTGGCTGCCCTCTAACCTCCTGACCCTCTGACCTGCTGATCTGGCCCAGGTGAGTGATGCTCACCCACAGGGGTCACATGTCCTTCCAACTTGCATAAGGCGCTGGCCAGCTTGTGCCAGTCAAAGGTATATAAAACCATATCAGAATTCAAGTAGCCTGGCACTCGTTCTCAGCATGATCCCTCTGGGTCTGGGGCTATGCTGTGTTTTGGTATCAAATAGTAGAATAGATACTCACATACAAGGCTTTATTACAAATAGTGTGATGGTCATAATTCTTTATACCACGTAGGATACCTGGGGAAGATAGGTTTTGAGGCACAGTCTTATATTTCAGCCTGGCCTCAAATTCAGTGTAGCCAGAGATGGCATTGAACTCTATCCTGCCTCTCCATGAGGTGTGTTATAGCATATACCGCTTACTGTGTCTGGTTTAATGTGATGGTGGGGACTGAACCCAGGATGCTAGGCAGGCGTGCCATCTGACGTATATCCTTGGTCTCAAACTGGGATACTTTTTAAGACAAAGATAATTACTCAGGGATAATAAATGTTGACTGCTGTGCACATAGAGAACTATATAGTCAGTTAGCAGTGACCGGAGGTTGTACCTGGTGGCTCTGCCTGCTGGTGGTTGTCCCAAGCCTGGTATAGGGAGGCACTTTCCCAAAGAGTAGCTCTGCTTATCATTTCTATGAGCCTGGAGAGGGCCCTAAGAAAGGAGAAGAAGGTACCCAGTTCACAAACAAAATGTTTCTGTTGTCTGCCTTGTCCTCTGGCTGACCAGCCTGGAGCTTAATTTAGCCTGCAATCGAATTAGGAAGCAAGCAGAGAAGCATAAAGCACTAATCTCATTTTACATCTCAAGGTCTTTAAAAGCCTTGTACTCTTATATATTTTAGGAGCAGACTTTGGGACTATACCACCCCCTGCATCTAGGAACCATCCCTGCAGGTCTTAGTCAAATTGTCTTGATCTCTACAAACAATTAAATGTGCTTCCTCTTAACTGAGGGCCTATCCTAGTTAGGGTTACTGTTGCTATGGTGAAACACGGTGACCAAAAAAGCAAGTTAGGGGCAGAAGAGTTTATTTGGATTATACTTCTACAATATAGCTCATCATTGAAAGAAGTCAGGAAGGGAACTCAAACAGGGCAGGATCCTGAAGGAATGAACTGATGCAGAGGTGATGGGGTGCTCAGCCTGTTTTCTTATAGAACCCAGGACCACCAACCCAAGGGGCCCCGTGCATAATGGGCTGGGCCCTCCCCCATTAATCACTAGTTAAGAAAATGCCATATAGGCCTGCCCGCAGTCTGATCTTATGGAGGCATTTTTCTCAATTGAGCAGGTCAGTGCCCTGCCCTTGAATTGCATCTCTAGCTTCTCCAGATGTGCCGTGGGTAGACAAGTGGTAGTACCTGTGGGCAGCCCCAAGCTGTTTGTTCTTTAGAATCACCATGAATCAATCACACAGTTTTTTACTAGGAACAAGGATGTACAATTTGGAAACCCACATCTGGGCTATGATTCAGACTTGGCAAAAGTGGGAGTCTCTGGCCTCCTTCAGGTCTGCTCTGCACACCTTTGAGATTAGCGTGTCTGCTTCCACTATAGCTGCCCCCAACGCTGGGGGCAACTGGGCAAACCAGTCCAAAGGAAATGCAGTTCCCACTGTCCTGTCCTGTCCTGTGGGTGGACTGAAGTGGGTAATGCTTGAGGAACAGGTGCCCGTAATGACAGGCAGAGCCTAGACAAGTTTGTTTTTATGGGAGAGACGCTCATAAAGTGTAACATCAAGGCCCCAGCCAGGCTCCCCATCCTCTTCCCACCTCCCTAGGGTAGAGTCCCTCAGCACATCTGTGATGGACGGCCACAGTCGTGGCTGCACAGTTAGATATGTGAGAGATCAGCCCCACGTACCGCAGTCAGGGAGAGATGGATGAAGACTGCTATGTATATGTGTGTGCGCGTGCGCACACTTATCCTGTGCCAGGACATGGCAGGTGGCCTGTGGCACTGTTCAGGCTACACATTCTGTCTCCTTAGAGCATTTAGAATGTAGACTTAGACTCTGTCTGAGACTGTGTGACTACTCAAGAAAGCTTTCTTTGGTCAGGTTTGTGGCCCCCCCCCCCGCCCCGCCCGCCCCCCCATGTTTGGTGTGTCACTACATTATGCTACATTATGCTGCCTTCACCCTGGCCTCAGCTTCCCCTTGGATGTTTGTGCCATTTTCTTCTAGAGTCCCAGGAGTGTGTTTGCCTGAGGAAGGACATCCAGCTAGTTTGGGAAATGGTTCTGCTGTTGAGGGGATCGCCAGTCCACTCACTGGCCATTCTGTTCATGTGACAGTGACAGTAATAGCAGGACTCTGAGACACTGATTGCTACAAAGGTTTGAAAAGGAAGAGGGTAGGGGAGCCCAGGACCAGCTGACTTGAGCTAGAAATAAATGGTGCCCGCAACAACCGCCCTCTACTTGTACACCTGGAAGAGGAGGCTGGTTGGCTCTGGGTGTACTTGTGTGTTCCAGCCCCCCCCCCTCTTTTGTGAAATAAAGACTTTCTGTTAACTAAAGTGAAAATCACAGAATTGGGAAATACAAGGAAGTGCTTATTAAACTAGGGGAAGTGAAAGCCCTTGGCTATTTAAGGCAAAGGGATGGAACTCGTGACAGGTTGACAAGTTTATGGACAGCTTAGCTTGTCATTGTCACTATTGGCTGTGTCACTAAAGTGCTTGTGTGTGTGATGTCTGAGAAGACTGGCTACTGGTGTCCGAGGTAGAGACAGCAGGCTTCATACACCCCGGATTCAGGACTCAAGCCTTTTGACAAGGCTTGTGGATTTTACTGAGGGTGGAAGCCAAGTGGAGGCTTTGAGAGTGGGTTTGGATCAAACTGGAGTTAGCCATCACAAGCTGAAAGGCAGGAGTTTAGGGGGAAGAGGGGATGAGCCTTCTCTAGCTAGCAGCAGTTTCTTTCTGTGTCCACTGATGCAGGGTTTCCCTACCCTCTTCTGCTCCTCACGTCACCTGGAAACCTGGTGCTCATTACCGCCTCAGAAGTGCAGGATCTGAGCCTCAGAGAAGGGCAGTGACCATGGGTGACAGGGGCAAACCAAGATCTGGATGTTGGTATCCAGTCTCCAGTAGAGCCTGGCCTCATGCAGCCACGGTGGCTGGTGGCCAAGTGAATCCCATTTGGATTCTACCCCTCATCCCAACCTCTTAAGGAGGAGTGGGGAATCTAGGTATTTAGGGGTGAAGTCTTCCCCCAACCCCAGCGTTCATCTTGGTATGAGTGGGGTTAGACATTGGGTCAGGGGTAGGCTGCAGAACCAATGGAGACCCAGCTTCTCCTGTGTCCTGCAGCGGCAGTGGCCAGGATCTGTAGGCTACAGAACCTGGGAACTCTTGTGGCGATGGCCGTGGGAGTGCATGTGCTCTTTGCCATGGCAGAAACCAAAGACATCTTGTTTAAAATTTAAAATTTGTTTAACTTGTTTAAAATTTCAAGTTTCCATGGAAACGAACCTTTCTACCCAGCTTATATTTAACTGCTCAGCAGATGCCATGTCCCAATGGGGCATCTCAGGACACTTATTCTCTAACATATAGTATGTTGTGAACCCAAGGGTGTTAGTCCTTCAACATAGGAGATCCTAAGAGATTTATCAGCCCCTTCCTTCATCTAGATGCCCACCCTAGGGAGTGGATAATCCACGGTTTCTGCATCAGTGTCTTGGTGGAATCAGTTTCTGGACATAGGAAATGGCTTAGCTGAACAAGAGTTTGTACAAGGATCTGAGTTTGATTCCCAGAACCCATGGGAAAAAGCCAGGCATGTTGGTGCACACTTTTGTAGTTCCAGCACTGGGGAAGCAGAGGCAGGCTCACTGGGTAGCCAGCCCTGACTGTTTGGTAAGGTCCAGGCCTTGTTTGGAAATAAGCTGGGTTACACCTGAGCCACACCACCCGTGGTTGTCCTGGTCTCCAGAGGTACACGCATATATTGTACTAGCAGACACACACACAAAGGATAAGACCCAGTACAAGGCACAGAGTACTGCTAAAAAGAAGAAAGGAGACACAATTACCAAACTGTATGATTGGAGGCCATGTGATGGCTGACACATGGTCATGTGACCATGAGTCACTGGAAACGCAGCAGTAAGTGTGCTGGATAGGAACCCCTGGGAAGAGGAAGCTTTACTGGTGGCAGGAGATAGATGGCGGGTAGCCCATTCAAGGGCCATTTTCAAAGGTCTTGTTCTGCGTGACTGTGATTCTTGGTCACACAGTGGGTTCTTTGGTAGGTGTGCTGGGGTGCACTCACAGTTACAGCCTTCAAAAGGCAGAAACCTGAAAGTCACTGTCAGTTCAAGGTTGGCTTGGTCTATGCAGCAAGTTCCAGGCCAGTTGGGGCTATACTCAAGGCCCAGTCTTAGAGCAATGGGGCGAGGAGAGGAGAGAGAATACTTTGAAATACAAGAACATGTATATTTGAAGGTTTACATAGTCTAGGCGTGGCCGCCCATTTCCCACTGTTAATGTATTACAAGTCACTGTATCCATTTTTCCCATTGTGGTCTTCCTGTGTTTCTGATGTGAGAGTGTGTGGTGCTGGGGTGGCAACCAGAGTCTCAGGTATGCCAAGCCCACGATTTCAGATGCATTTCAGCCCCAAGTGCTCTGCTCTCCAAGTCTTGTGTTATAGAAGACACAGCACCTTTAATGGGAGCTCTGACTTTGTTTTTTCCCCATATACCTGGGTCACTGTAAGAGTCAGTTTTCTCCTTTATCAAGCAGAGGATCAAACTTGGGTGATTTGGCTCGGCAGCCAGCACCTTTACCTGCAGAGCCATCTCGCTGGCAGAGACTTAATTTTAATGTGATGCCTAAAGGGTTATGTTTTATGCCAGCTTTAGGCTTTTCTAGGGAGTTTTTACTTGTTTCATTCTGTGTATCACAGTATAGCCAAGGCTAGCCATGGACCCATGCTCCCCAGGCTTCATCCTCCTGAGCCCTAAGGTTACAAGCATGCTCCACAGGCAGCCCAGACTTGAATGTTTCTCAGGTCTGTCTGCCTTCTGTGTAGTACTTTTGTTTGGGGGAGCCAGGTGTACAGAGTTAGCCCCTCCTTGTTTTCCCAGGACAGGCAACCAGCTGTGTAAGCACAACTGGAGGAGTGTGTCACTTCCTCTTTCCCTAGCCCACACACACTCTTCTCACACCCAAGTGAGTTTTGAGTGGCCTGACTTTTTTTTAAATAGAACTTTTCTGAGCCACTGTCACCAGGCATTTTATAATATATTGTGGGATTGTTCCGGAAGGTAGCCTCCTTTGGATCTTCTCCAGAATATTCTTTCTGTCCATACACATTTGTTCTTACAGAGGAGTTGTTGTTCAGACTCCCTCCCGTGCACCCACCACATACACCAGACTATTGCTCTGACTCTTTGAGGATACAGCTCTGCTGCTTGAACTTAATCAAGAATTTTTAGTTTTCTTTCAATACAATTTCCTGACTGTGATCCAGCACCCAGGAAGCAGTCAGGAGGAGTAAGTCTGTGTTCTGGTGTCCTTTTGACCTTTGATGGGCGGATGTAGCACATTCACTCTGTAAGCCCTGGAGTCAGGGCAGGGTCCCAGCCTACCCACACCTACTGTTGCTCCCACCAGACTCAAACCACGTGTCAGCATCCAGGAAAGGCCTGCTCTTTATTAGCTACTTGCCCAAGAGGGTGACTCACAGGTTGAGCTGGAAATGACTGGTCTCCTGATTCTTGAGTCAGTTCACAAGGTCTAAGGGCTAAGGTATTGATGTCATAGTTTTCCTTCTCTGGAGCTGGAAGCAAAGCCCTTGAGCGACAGGAAAAACCAGAGGGGCTTCTGGGAGCCTGGTGTCCCTGGCACAGCTGGTGTGGTTCCTTAGTTACCAGCAACTGACACTACCCCAGGTGGAGAGATGGCTTAAGCCTGAAGTGAAAGAGGCAACTCCTAGAGCTTGGCCTCCAACCTGCACACAGTCACACATACAGACGAACAGAAGGAATTTAACATGGCCCTTTACATGTCTTTAAGTGAGGGGCTTGTAAACCCTGCTGGTTTTTTCGTTTTCTTATGGATTAACTCTCCTTAATCAGGACTCACACTGTTTGATGGTTTGGGGTATTTTTTGTTTTGTTTTGTTTTTTAAATTTAATGACTTTTATTTTTTTACTTATTCACTTTACATCTGGCTCACTGTTCCCCCCGCCCCCACACATACATACAATCTTGTTTTGTTTTGTTTTGTTGATGCAGGCTGTAGCTACATGGCCCAGGCTGAACTCTGTCTTAATACTTAGAATTCCCAGTACAGGGTTTATATCACATCCAGCTTAACGTTAACTCTTCTTCTAGAACGCTGGAGAGAATCTCTTAAACTTAGTTCATCAGTTTAAGAATAATCAGGAGGGGACATACATGTATTGTTGTGTGTGATATCTGCTCCCATCCAACCAGGCTTCACAGTGAGGCCAGAAAGGCTGCAAGAGGCCTGAGTCACCCCCGTGGGTGGAAATCGTTTTGATGTTTGTTGCCTGTGTCCTTTCTAGGTGAGTGCAGGATCCAGCGTCCAGGATGTGGTGGTCCTTGATCCTTCTCTCTTGCCTGCTGGCCCTGACCAGTGCCCATGACAAGCCTTCCTTCCACCCGTTGTCGGATGACCTGATTAACTATATCAACAAACAGAATACAACATGGCAGGTAGGCCGTGCTGCTTTTTCCGGTCTGTCTGTGTGTCTGTCTTTGCAGGTCCCTTGTGCACACTGCCTCTGAGGTGACCAACGGGCTGTAGGGCATTCTTTCCTACAAGTTGAAGCTCATAGACCACACCATGGATTGCTCTCCAGTCTCCATGTTGTGGGCATGGGAGTGCACACACATGTGAATCCTTGTACATGGAGGCATATGGGGGGATAAGTGAGCTTTGGAGCGAGGTGGACCCTGGGAAAACTCCTATGGGAGATGAGGAAGTCTGAACTACTTCCTGCTGTCATTTCCTCCAGATTTGGGGCAGGTATCCTGCTAACAACTGAAAGCAGATTAGAGAAGACACTGTGGTCTGAGAGCTGAGCTCTGACCCTGAATCCCTCTGCCTGCTCCCTTGCTCCCTGAATTGGACAGGACCCCTGATCCACTCATCCCATCATGGGAAACCCTGTGGTAGGTAGGGTGACTGTCCTGGTGTGACTCTCTTTCAGGCTGGACGCAACTTCTACAATGTTGACACAAGCTATCTGAAGAAGCTGTGTGGCACTGTCCTGGGTGGACCCAAGCTGCCGGGAAGGTGAGTGACACAGCCTGGAGTGGACACTGCCCCCACATACTGGCTTGTGAACAGTGGGGCTAGTGTTGGGGTGTAGGGAGAGGTAGAAGAAGCCCTCTCTGAATTCCCTAGGTGTGTCCTTCAGAGGCTCAAATGCTGGATTTACTACAAGGTGGATTTGCTCTAGATTGTCTCTGAGGTGTCCCATCCTATGTGAGGCCCCAGACTTGGCACTTGAGGCATGGCTACACTCAGCTGTGAATAATTCAAGGAGAATCCATAGAAGTTATTTTTCTGGAAAACTGCCTTGGACATTTTTATGCAGAAGTTGTTCTTAACAAGGATTAAGGATGACCATCCGAAGATGGTGATAATGTTGTCTAATCAAATCAGGCAAGGCATAGTTTAATAATTTAGAAATTCCAAGTAAGAAAGGTGAGAGAAGATTGCTTTAGAATCAGGGCAGAATCCACATGGGAGCAATGGCCCATACTGCAGGTCTTTTCTTGGCTCCCCCTTCTGGTAATAACCACACAGATACACGGTGCCCTGAGGGGGTTTCCTGTGGCCTTGAACTCATGATCTTCCTGCCAGACATGTTCCTCTGCATCCAACCCCCATACCACTCCTGGACATCAAACTGAGAACTCCCACGTGCTTGATGGGTGCTCAGCTGTTGTTACTTCTGCAGATCTAATGAGGGAATTTGAATGTTCCCTGTAGACAGCTGTAACACCTAGGGTAGGCACATTGACCCGAGTGCATTGCAGGAATGTACTAGGAAAACAAAATAAATCCCAGGGCTGGAGAGATGGCTTAGTAGTTAAGACACATGTTGCTCTTGCAGAGGATCCGGGTTCAATTCCTAGCACCTATCCAGTGGCTCAAACACATCCATAGCTCCAGTTCCAGGGGATCTAATAATACCTTCTGACCTCCGAGGGCACCAGGCACTCGTATCATGCAGAGACATACATGCAGACAAACATAAAACCCCAAACCCACTCGTACACTAAGTAAATAAATCTAAAAGAGAAGGCTGAGTCAGATGCTTTCCTTCATACCCACTATACCAACCGAAAAACAAGCCTGAAGAATTATTATTTAGTTTGAAGGAGACGCAATGAGATGTGCTTATAATTCTGACATTCACTAAGGAGTTGGTCAAGGTAGGATGAAGAATTCCAAGCTAGCTTGGGCTACATAGCCAGACCCTATCTTGAAAGGAAGGAAGGAAGGAGTTAACAACAACAACAAAACCTTGAAGTACCAGGACAGATATCTGTGATCGGGGCAAAAAAACCATATCTGTACCCCACACGGGTCAGACAGATGAAAAATGCCCATTAAATGAGCATAGAGCCAGTGCACACGATGCTGAGTCACTCTGAACAGTGAAAAGTGGTAAAGGACACTGTCTGTGTCTCACCACTTCTCTGGGAGATACAGCCCAGGCTGGGAACAGCCACACTCTACTGAGTCTTTCAGGGGCAGGGAGCGAATTGTTGTAGTTTGTGACCGTCCTCCTTTTGCCTAGGGTTGCGTTCGGTGAGGACATAGATCTACCTGAAACCTTTGATGCACGGGAACAATGGTCCAACTGCCCGACCATTGGACAGATTAGAGACCAGGGCTCCTGCGGCTCTTGTTGGGTAAGACCCTGCTGGTGGGGAGGGGTCCTGGAAGAGACTGGTTGAGGTGTGATTGGCATATCTAGGGAGGGACCAGCTGTGACAGGGCAAGTGAGGAGGGGTTTGCAGTCCGTTTCTTCCCATCACTGTGGTTTGTGGTCCTCATGGTCGGAAATTACAGCAGGGATGGAGTGGATGATGGGCGTGAGGTGGGTCTTGTATATTTAGGTGTGTGTGCACAGGCTGTGAAGCTACTTGCCCTCAGTAAACAAGGCGGCTCTGATCCAGCAGAGCTTCATGAGTGTCCTGTGTCTGTCAGCAGCCTGATTTCTGAATTGGGGCGAAACACACACAACAGAAAACGGAACCCTCTTCACGAAGCATATAGTTGAGTGCATTAAATGTGTTCCCAGTGTTGAGTGGTCATCTCTGTGGATCCATAGTCCTTACATTTCCCCAAATGAACCAGTTCAGTTATATTGACTTCTTTGTGGCCCTCCTGCACCCATGAGGGCTCACATTTGCCATCTGCCTTGGAATTTGCTCTGTGTGAGCCAAGTCTTCAGGCAGAAGGCCTGAATTTGCCTCTTTAATCCTAAGTGTGAGCCCAGGAGACTCTCCTGACATTGAAAGGGTCTAACCACTTAGAAGGTTGAAGGCCCTCCCTGCTTCAGGCAAGACGGGCTTCTTTACCAGGCAGGACTTAATATTACCACAGGCATTTGGGGCAGTGGAAGCCATTTCTGACCGAATCTGCATTCACACCAATGGCCGAGTCAACGTGGAGGTGTCTGCTGAGGACCTGCTCACTTGCTGTGGTATCCAGTGTGGGGACGGGTGAGTGTTGGGCACCTATTCCCGGAGACCCTAACCCCTTCCTCCTCTGTGCCAAGTAACTCGGGGGGTCCTCGGGGAGGGGAAAGCCATTTTCATGGCTGAAACAGAGGGAGACTTGAGGGTCTGCAGGCAGACTCGGTTGTAGCTGCTGCTGTTGAGCGTCTCGGAGCCAGTCTTGCCTCAGCTCGGTGGGCACAGAGCCCTGGCAGAAAGAACGTCGTCTCCAAAAGTTGTGCTTGCTTTCTGTCCCCTGTTTGACTTTCATCCCTACTTGTCCCTCATCATCCCTCACTGCCAAGCCCCAGCTCAGGGAAACACACTGGTCTGGTCTATAAGGATGGAGGGTGGGCTTACTGTTCCAGAAGCTCAGTTCGTAACTCAGGTGCTCACCAGTGTTGTTTGGCCCTTATTCTATAACGGGTGCAGGTGAGCGAGTTCCAAAACGTGTGTGTCTAGGCCTCACACCGGTAGCCTAGGAGCAGCAGGAGGGAGAGAGAAAGGGCAATGCCCATCTCTTGCCAGGCTGAGCCTCATACATCTCCATTCTGCCTAATGCTTTGGAGCCGCAAGGGACACCACACCTTGTTTTGCAAGGAGTTCTCCTAAGTACAACCCCCAACCCGCGTGGATGCCCTGAACCAGGGGCATAGTCACTGTGGCTGTGGTTTTTAAGAGTCCAACAGGTGGCAGTGAAGGCAACTTGCATTTTCCTGCCTGTGTGATTTAAGACACAGAACATGACATGTCTGAACTGCTAGCATTACTGAGCTTACAGTTGGCCGTCAAGGATTCTTTGAACCCATGCTGCATGGGTTCCATAACCAAGATGGCCCTCGATTGAGTAGAGAGAGTAGTATACAGCATGGATACTTTAGACAGAGATGCTTATGTTCTGTACTGAATGGACCAAGGGAGTGTGTGTTAATTCTGGAATTTTTCCTCTTAATGTGTTTGGACCTTAGTTGATGGTATAACTAAAACCTTGGCAATCAAACTAGCCTGAGCCTGGGGTTGCGTGCCTTTAGTCCGAGCACTTAGGAGGCAGAACAGGAGGATCTTAGTTTGATCTACATAACAAGTTCTAGAGAGAACCTGCCTTGGAAAAAAAAAAAGAAAGAAAGATAACCATAAGGGGGGTGGCTACTGTACCCCAGAGAATTGTGCAGTTGAGAACCATCGCTCCAGAAAGAGGGGAATGTTGAAATTAGCTCAGGTTGTTGTGGACATGAAAAAAAAAAAAAGAGAGAGAGTCCTTGTGGCCAGAGATGGAGCTTGGTTGAGTCCCTGGTGGGGCGCCAGTGGAGAGAGGATGAATTGGGATGTTGGACTGTGGGAGGATTCTTGTGAGGACAGTGTATTCCCAGGGGGACCTTGGCATTTGTACCATGTAGTGATGCGTTCTGAGGACAGCTGGGACTTACTGTATCTTGCCATTGACAAAAGCTCTTTTTCAGCTGTAATGGTGGCTATCCCTCTGGAGCATGGAGCTTCTGGACGAAAAAAGGCCTGGTTTCAGGTGGAGTCTACAATTCTCATGTAGGTGAGTGTGTTTGCCCACAACTCCTGTCTCTCAGATGCATTTCATAGGCAAGTGTCAGTGGCTTCCTTTTCTATGGTAAGGGGAAGGTCAAGGATAGAGGGCCAGCTGATGGCTAGTTAGCCAGGCCATTCTCAGTATAGAAGCTGCCCCACAGGATGTAGACATGGTCTAATCTGGGGGCCTCGAAGTGGGGGTTGCAGGCTGACATTATCTTGTCCCCTCCATCTGTCAGGCTGCTTACCATACACCATCCCTCCCTGCGAGCACCATGTCAATGGCTCCCGTCCCCCGTGCACTGGAGAAGGAGATACTCCCAGGTGCAACAAGAGCTGTGAAGCTGGCTACTCCCCATCCTACAAAGAGGATAAGCACTTTGGTAAGCTGGGGCCTGGGCTGGGGCCTGGTAAAGGAGGAAGAAGCCAAAGACATTGAGTGTTAGAGTCCAGAGATGGGCGGTGGTACACACCTTTAATCCTAACAACTGGTGGGCATAGGCAGGCGGCTTTCTGAGTTCAATGCCAGATTGGTCTACAGAGAGATCCAAGACAGCCAGGGCTACACTAAAACAAACAAACAAACGCAACAACAACAACAACAACAAAAAACCAGGAGCAGTAAGAAGGAGGGAAGCTGAGGTAATTTATAACCTGTCTCTGAACAGAGATACACACTGCATACTTTGTTTGGTCCACGCTCTGTCTTGTCAGAATCCATTTGAGCTCCAAGGGACCAGGCAGATGGTTGTTTTGCAAGGGGTTAGAACCTGGTTTTAGACCTTGGGGTCCTCTTAGCCTCTTCTAGGACTGTCTAGCTCTACTTAACCTCTTACCTAGGAAGCCTTCCTTGACCTCTTCTGGAGGCCTGGAAGGGCCGGAGGCACTTTCTCACCCTGACCAGCTTTGTTTCTTTTGCAGGGTACACTTCCTACAGTGTGTCTAACAGTGTGAAGGAGATCATGGCAGAAATCTACAAAAATGGCCCAGTGGAGGGTGCCTTCACTGTGTTTGCTGACTTCTTGACTTACAAATCAGGTACCAGTCGGCTCCAACAGAGCCAGGGTTGGAAGGAAGTCAGAGCTCACGGGGTCAGGGTCTACATAAGCCAGCAGGTCTCACAGTGAGAAAGGTGGGAGCTTTGGGAGGGGCCTGGGGATTCAACCTCCCTTCTGCTCTCTTCTCTGAGCAGCTGGTGGTGGTGCTGCTCACCTGCTGTGCTCTGTCTCCACAGAGCCTCTCTGTCTTTCCAACCTTGCCAGCCTGGCTCTGTTCCATACTCTGCTGTGCTTCTTCCTTCTACAGCAACCACTCCTGCCTTTGTCTCTCATCCACATTTGACAGTGGTCGTTTCTCTTTGCAAAGGCCTAGGTCACCTTAGCTGTCCACATAGCTGGGATGACAACTCAGAATCAGGGTTCTCTAGAGCAGTGGCATTCAACCTGCCGGTCTTAACCCCTTTGAGTCAGTTTGTCACAATGAAAATACATCCTGTATACCAAATGTTTACATTACTGTTCATAACAGTAGCAAAATTACAGTTATGAAGTAGAAACAAAAGTAATTTTATAGTTGGGGTCACTGCAACATAAGGAACGGTTAAGTATTGCAGCATTAGGAAGGCTGAAAGCCACTGCTCTAGAGGAACAACATAAATAATGAGTCTGTTTGGATGGATCTGTCTGTCTATCTGTCTGTCTGTCTATATGTATCTATCCTTTTATCTGGAGGGGATTTATTACAGTGGCTTACAGGCTTTGGTCCAGTTAGCCCAACAATGACTGTCTCCTAACAGAAGGCCCAAAAAATCCAGTAGTTCAGTGCACAAGGCTAGCTGTTGCAGCTGGTCTTCAGCATACGCTGGAGTCTCAAGAAGTAGGCTCTAATGCCAGTGAAGGAATAACTTGCAAGAACAAGCTAGCAAACAGTTTCTTTCTTTTGAGTCCAGTAGACAAATGTGGCCCAGATTAAAGCTGGGTCTCCTCACCTGCAAAGACCAGAATTAAAGGTGGATCTTCTCACCTCAGAGATCCAGATTAGAAGTGGGTCTTCCTACTTCAAATGATTTAATTAAGAAAACAGTTCCTCACAGGAATGCTCAGTCATTTGGGTTTTAGTTAATTCCAGATGTAGTCAAGTTGACAACCAAGGACAGCCATCACAGCACCTGTACCTAAGCAAGTAGAAAGCCTGGTTGACCAGATCTCTGAACACCTAAGCTTCCATCAGCTGGCAGTGGCCTGCGCCCTTACCTTATTACCCCTCCAGTGAACCCCAGAGCAGGAACTCTGAAAGCTATCTAAAGCTTCACAGACGAACCCAGACATGGAATCTCAGGGTGTAAAACAAATAATTGGCCTTTGGGTTTTAAGTTTGCTTCATAACGTAAAAGTTTATCAGAACCTTTATTTTCAAGCCAACCAAATAATATTTTTGTAGGATCCCGCTTTTTAAAATTTGCATTCTTAAGTGTATTGGGCTTCCAAAAATATTTTTGGAAGTGCTAGGAATGAAAAAGTATATACACACACATTTAAGTCAGATATAGTGACACCCATATGTAATCCCAGCATTCAGGAAGCAGAGGCAGAATTTTGAGGTTTGAGGCCAACTTGGGCTTTTTAGACCATATCTCAAACACTTACACACACACACACACACACACCCCTCCATACATGTATATATGCATGCATACATATATACATACATACATACAATCTCCGTAATCTCCTAATACCATGGATACCCCTTGTCATAGATACTGTTCTATTGCTGTGAAGAGGCACTCCTTTTCTTATTCACTGTTCTGATGCTCTGAAGAGACCCAGAACCAAGGAACTCTTAAAAAAGAAAGCATTTAATATGGGCTTGCTTACATCTTCAGAGGGTTAGTCCACTATCATCATGGCAGGGAGTGTAGCTCCCCAGACATGCTGTAGCTGAGAACTACACCTTGGTGTACAGGTGTGTGCATGTATGAGGGCCAAGAGGTACCACAGAGACAAATAGAGGAACCCCACGCCCGCAGTGACACACCGGGCAACTTTCCCCCCTCATCCTTCTGCCACTTCTAGCCCTCCGTATGGTGCCATTCCCTGGTAACAAATCCTTCAAACATCAGCCTGTGGGAGCCACTCTTATTCAAACCACACACCGAAGCTCCCTGATAAAGACTGTGGGTGCTGGAGACCCAACCCAGGACCTTGTCATGCTAGCAAGTGCTCATCTTGAGGCCCTCCTCCAGCTTTCTAGAGATTTCTGTGTAGACCAGTTGGTTCCTGTCTGCCTATTCTGACTGGGTGGCTAGCTGTCTTGGGAATCTGTGAGCAGGCAGTGACCCTGTGTTCAGTCATAACTGCCTTTTCCTTCTTCAGGAGTATACAAGCATGAAGCCGGTGATATGATGGGTGGCCACGCCATCCGCATCCTGGGCTGGGGAGTAGAGAATGGAGTTCCCTACTGGCTGGCAGCCAACTCTTGGAACCTTGACTGGGGTGATAATGGTGAGTGGCAGTCCCCCTCCTCAGACTACATAAGCAGCCAGAGCATCATAGCCCCTTTGCTCCTCTGTGGCCCGAGGTGTGGACTTGACTACCTAAATGTATATAGATCCTTTGGTCTAGAACCATCTGTGAGCCCCAGAGCTCCACATGGTTTTGTAGACAGTTCCCATCGCATAAGCAGCATGTGACGAGAACTGATAGTTTCAGATGATGCTGGGTGTCAGGTAGCTCACCCTGGCTCCTGTGGCCCCAGCACTTAGGATGCTGAGGCTAAGGGCGGAGTGTGTGGCCAGCCTGGGTTAGAGTGGGGCATCCTCTGAACATAGTAAGGGTTAGGCCAAGCTCAGAGCATACTTTGAAAGCACCTACTTTTTCTCCATCCCAGGCTTCTTTAAAATCCTCAGAGGAGAGAACCACTGTGGCATTGAATCAGAAATTGTGGCTGGAATCCCACGCACTGACCAGTACTGGGGAAGATTCTAATCTGCTTTGACTTCATTGTCCAGTCCTTAGGGGCTTTTTCCAAAATGTAGCGACCCTGGCAGGGAATGAAGTAGACAGGAGAGTCTTTGATTCTTTGAGTTCACCTAACATGCATGAAGCTTTCGGCAAGATTTGGACAACTGGACCAGAGCTGCCTGCCATCAGAGCTACCTTCCAAGCACTGTCCTTACCTGGCCTCCTCCTAGCCCATCCCACAACAGTGATCACAACCTGCATCCTAGCTTCTCCCTAGACTAGTGCGGTTTGTAGTGCCTGCTGTTGTGGCTCTGCCTGCCATCCCTCCCACCCCCATCACCATCCCAGCATCTGAGGACCCAAGGGCTTTGACTGCAGGATTTCCAAAAGAATGAACACTTCACAAGAGGACAAATGCCACCTCTCAGCTGCATCTTGAAGCTGGTCACTTCTGGGTCTGTGGCAGGCATTCATCAGTGGCCCAGTGCAGTTCTCTGGAGAAAGCTACCTTTTCCCAAGGCATCTGCATCCATCAACATTGGTAATGTGGCCAGCTCTCTTTGGTCCTGTCCTCAGCTGATGCTTTTCCAATAGGATTTTTATGCTTTGTGTACCTCAACTGAGTATGAAGAGCTGTACTGGTTTTATAGATCACCCCCAGTTGTATGGCTTAAAACATGGTCACGGTTTGCTGGGTGACCGACAGATAGCCACAATGAAACTAGTCTGGGAAAAACCTGCTTTTTGTTGTAGTTACCACTTAACCCTGTAGTTTGACAAGGAATGACTGTGCCAATAAACCAATTCTCCCTCTGCTTGACATTGGCAGGGTGAACGGTTCTGTGCTGCAGTTTCAAGGCTTTTGTCTCTCCCCCTGGTTTCCTGTCACCCTCAGAAATGGTTCTCAAAACCATACCTGTAATTGCTCACATCTCTAAGCACTTCCTCCTGCTTAGAGATAAGGGAGCTACACTTATTAACCAAGGCAGGCACTCACATACATGTGACCCGGACGGCCATCTTCTTAGAGGTCATTTCCCTGGAGTGGGGGCCAAAGCGTGCGCACCATGTTTAAGTTTTCTGGGTCACTGGATTTCATGGATTTTACAAAAATCATAGTGAAGTACAGTTCAAAGGGAACGGGAGCCTCACTCATCAGCGCTGTCCTGTGGATCTGTTACTTCCTGCTAAATGAGAGGGAGGGGCTGGTTCTCTGGAAGCCCGCCTTCCCATGTCAGCAATCAAAACTGTATCAAAGAAGCTCTGGATGCCTGGCGAGTGCTAGAAATGTAACTCGGTTTGAGGCAACCTGGCTTGGGTACTGGGGCTTTAGTACTGCAACAGTTCCACCTGTCTCAACTACACCCAATAGTTCCCTCCTACACTTCCTTTCTTGCCTTACCACATGCCCACCTGCAACTCCCTCCCTGCCTCATATAGCCAGTGAGGATGAGCTAAATTAAGAGGACCCTGAGAAACCCGTTTTGTTATCGTAGGTTTGCGGGTGGCTCTAGATGTCTTCCATAACCAGATTCTCCTGTGGGTGGTTTCCTGTGCTCAAGTCAAGAGCTGACTTCCTTGGGTACATGAAATGGATACTCAGGAGACAGAGGCAGACTGGTCTACAATAGACCCTGAAGCTAGGAGCATTTCCTTTTCAGCCTACCCACAGGGCCTTTTGATGATTCTGTGTTTACACATCCCTACCTTTCTACACATTAGCAAAGAACACACCGTTTTGTGTTCTTTGTGTGGTCCCCAAACCTGAGCCAGCATGAGTGCCAGGCCTTTGAATAGCCCGACTATTTGTAGCCCAACTAGGTCATTTCAGATAGATATGGGCAATGGCCTTCAAACAGGGCCTATGACAAACAGCATTCATGCTGCCCAGGAACTCATTAGGTAACATGCCAGACCAACTTGGTCAGAAGCCTTGTTCCAGATCCATTATAATACAGAACTACAGCCTTAGAGCTCTCACTTCCACTACCACAGAGCCTGGAAAACTCAACAGCAGGGGAAAAGCCTTCAGAGGGCTGTCCCAGACAGGATTTGCAAATAACCAGAGGAAGGTAGAGAACACATCTTTCTAGTAATTGTCTGGATATGGATGGGCCTCTGAGAAAGCACAGATGGTGTGAATTACATTGAGGGTCAAAAGCAGGCTAGGGATGTCTCTCCATGGTAGTGTTCAGCATATTGTCCAAGCAAGACCCTTGGTTCAGTGCCCAGTAACAAAATAGCAGGAGAAAGAGGGGTGTCATATGTAGACAGTATGCATAATGTCCGACTAAACGTATTTCTAGATAATGGCTTTATAGAAATGCACCATGCTAAATATTTGGATATAAACAAAACTATCTGAAATTCAAGTGGAGCCTGGGGTCTTCTTTGCTAAGGAAAAGTTCGTTTCAGAGGGTTAGAGTCTGTCTCCCCTCCCCTTTTTAAAAGATGTTATTTATTCATGCAGTTTATGAGTGCTCTGTCTTCATGCACATCAGAAGGAATCAGATCTCATTATAGATGGTAGTGAGCCACTATGGAGTTGCTGGGAATTGAACTTAGGACCTCTGGAAGAACACTCAAGTGCTGAGCCATCTCTCCAGCCGCCTCCTGGGTTTGTTTGTTAGAGACAGTGTCTTGTGTAGCCCAGGCCCACCTTCACAACTGAGGAGGATCTTGAAATCCACCTCCTCCCTCCCTCCCTCCCTCCTCCCCCTACCACATGCTGGGATGACTGTAAGAGCTGTAGCTTCCAGAAAGGATGAACATTAAGACCTTTGATTTCAACGGGGCGATATTTGTTCAAGGCTAAGAGCAACTGACCAATGAAGTCTCCATGCCCCAGTAATCCAGCAAGGAATCGGTGCTTACAAAGCTGAATGGACCACTGAACTGGCTGAGGCACCTCAGTGATGAAGTCAACATACCCAGCAGGCTTAAGACAGGAGCAGACTACATGCTATACATGTCTCTGTGGTCTGAGTGTCCCCCAAAGGGTCATATGCAGGAAGCTTGGTTCACAAAATGACAGGTAACTGAGACACTGTTCTCAAAAGGGCTCAATGCTAGTCTTCCAGAGTTAGGGCTCCAGAGACCAAGCTCTGTGGACAACAGTGGGGTGGCTCGTGCCTGTAACTCATACGTTCAGAAGGCTGAGGCATTGGGGTCACCGTTAAATTCAAGGCTACATAGACTTGCAGGCCAACCTGAGCTACAGTTACAGTGTACAAGTGTCAGCATGCCTGGGCTTTGACTCTCTCCTGCATGTCCTCTCTCCACTGTAGTGCCATTTCTCACAAGGCTGTCCAAGGGCTAAAGATGGGGCCCCCTCATCTCGTACTTTCATCCTTCCTCCTAAGCTGTAATATAAACAGTCCTCTTTCCTTGGTAAAGCAGTTGGCCTTGGGCATCTTGTCAGAGTGGTTGCCTAGAGCCTCTCCACCGCTCAAACACTGGTTCTCTGATACACAGGGTGTCAGAGGCCACCATGACAATGTAGCCAACTAACGACGCTGCAATTAAAAACCTACCAATATAGAACTGGTTTTCCTGTCATCATTTGTCTCTTGAGACTTCAAGAAAAACCAAAGCAAATAACTGTAGAGGAGACTGGAGGGGGGGGGCAAATAGCAGTGGCAGGCTAAAGCAGAGAGGTGACCGTACTGCCTGCTTACCCTCCCCTCCATCAGCAACACTCTTGCTGTGGTGATAGAGGACCCAGTCCCAAGATCACTAGGCCATCTTTCTGGACTTTCAGGTGAGCTGCACTGGACAAACTCAGTCCTTACAAGGGGTGTGTGTTACTGTATGCATTCATTCTATGTAATTACAAAAAAATCTCAACATCAAAAGCCTTTCCTGGAGGACGCGCTGACAAGTGGCCAGTGGCACAAAGGGGGGGGCTTAAGCTCCCCAAGGGCGAGAAGGCCAAGCCTGCAGTCTCAGAAGCTCGGCAGCATCGCATAGAACAACACCAATTAACACTTCCACTGTCAAACTCATGAGAAAGACAAGGACCAGTCGCTTCATTTTCTATTGTCATAGGTATTCAAAGGCTGTTTCAAATTAAATAAATCCAATCAGCATTCTAGCCAGGTTCACTAGGCTCTTGTGACCATCACATGTGGCCTCGCCATCTAAAGTGCAGCAGTCAGCACGCTGCTGCCAGTGGCTACAAGAGGCAGAGGAACCACATCCCAGCGAGCACCAGGCTGCTGAGGGCAAGGCGTCCTTTCCTCTGCGCAGTTCCTAAAGGTCCCACACTCAGTTCTCCAAAAGGTTATAGAGTAGGAGGAAAAAACACGGGAAGTCAAAATCCAGCTGGAGGAAAAGGAAAAACCCACTCCACGGGAACTTCCACTTCCGGCTAAACAAAATCAGTGTTCTCTCTGGACATAGTCTTCTGTGACCTGGGACAGGGTGCTCAGGTACTGCCAGCTCAGGGCAGCCAAGAGCATGATAAATGACAGGTAAATGGGGGAGTAGTGGCTTCGGGAGATGAGCTGGCAGTTGGGAAGGTTCTGTGTCCTGATGTTGGAGATGACCTGCTTGGTTTTGCTTGATGATGGGTCTGAGTTGGGGATCCGGTGATAAATCTGTTAAGGAAAGAAGAAAGGCTACTTAGCGCTGCCTCCAGTACTTTATAGACATTTCCCATGGTTTCCTCTAACAATTCTCAACAGGTAGGTGGCTTTAGGTCATGTCACCAAGGACAAACAGGTTCTAAGAATGGGAGTCACTTGTTACTCTAGGATAAGGCTGAAGCACCACCTAGGCCCAGCGAGCAAGGAAGACCAGTGCACTGCACAAGTCTCACCACGGAGCCACTAAGTGCCTGGAGAGCAGCTGCCCCTGCACGGCTTCAGATGCCAGGTACTTCACAGTGGCGGGCATGGAGTGGTGCCCTGTGTGTGTTGGCATGATTTAGTCAGGTTGACTAAAAAGCATGTGTTAGATGGGGAAAGACTCCAGCCTCCAATGGAGAGATAGCTCAGCAGTTAAGAATCTGTTCATAACATCACCCATATGGAGGCTCACATCTGAAACTCTAGTCCCAGAGGATCCACCACCCACTTCCTGTCTCTACAGGCACAGCTCACACATAGTACACAGATATACATGCAAGCAAAACACCCATGTGCATAAAAGAAAAAATAAGTCCATCTTTGTAAATAGGACTGGGGATAGATTGCAGGGGACCAGATTTGATTCCCAGCACCTAGATGGTGGCTCAAAACCATCTGTAACACCAGTTCTATGGAGCATATATGATGCACATACATACATACATACATACATACATAGAGGCAAAAATTCATACACATAAAGCAAAATAAATCTAAAAAAAAAAAAGAGTTAATAATAAAAAGAAATAAGTAAGCAAGACCAGAGATAGCTCAGTGGGTAAAATCTGACGGAAACAGACTCTGCAAACTCCTCCAGCCTGTACTTGTGCAATGGTGTGCAAGTGCTCGCATGCATAAATATGTAATACACAAAGCAGCAAGGATGATGATATCAAATTTTCACTATACAATGGATGTTTTGTCCCAAAGGTCATACTAAATTGTCTTCTTTAATTTTGTTAAAGCCAGGGCTTTGCTTATATACTGCCCAGGCTGGCCTTGATGCCTGGCTGATCTTTCTTCCTCAACCTCCCACATGCTGAGATTACAAGTACAATACTACACTTACCTTTGGAGGTGGGTGTGTGTGTGTAAAGATTTTATTTTTAATGTCTATAAGTGTTTTGCCTGTATGTATGTGTGTGCATCGTGTGTGTGTGTGTGTGTGTGTGTGTGTGTGTGTGTGTGTGTGGTGCCTGCAGTAGTTTGAATCCCTTGGAACAGTTGTGAGCTAGGTGCTAGGAACTGAACCCACAAGAGTGAGTGTACTTATTCATTGCTGAGCCATCTCTCTAAGCCCTATTATTTTTTTAAAGTTAAGTATGGGTGTGTGTGTGTGTGTGTGTGTGGAGGGTGTGTGTGTGTGTGTGTGTGTGGAGAGATGGCTCAGTGGTTCAGAGTATTTGTGGCTTGTGAAGAGAACCTGGGCTCAGTTCCTGGCACCAACATAAAGAGCCTCAGCCACCTGCAATTCCAGCTCCAGGGACTCAGACACTCACTTCCAGCCTCTACAGGAACCCACACTCACATGTGACACTCACACAGCTATACACACATATGCAAAAACAAAATAATTTAAAGCTCTGCTTATATCAGCACTATAAACAGGAGTGAAAACCCCTCACACTCCACCTCTTAACCCACAGGCTGGGGCCAGTTCTTCCAGCTCTCTCCCTGCCCATAAAGGCCGGACATGCCTGGAAGAGGATGAGCCTGGTCTCTTCCTTCCCTCTGCATACTGGGGGAGGGGGCGGGGGTGGGGGTGGGGAGGATATTACTTCACTATGCACTTGCATAATGTGCTGCCTGCCACAGGCCTCAAATAGTGGGGTAATTAGTCACAGGCTGGAACTCCCAACACTCAGCCAAAATAACACATTCTCTTTGTAAGCTAAGTAACTTGGGTAGTCCATTCTAGTGATGGAAGGCCAATGAGATCAGAATAAAATGCTATATAACCTGCATTTCCGTCTATACAAGTCCTCCCTCCCTTCTGCAGAATGAAGTCCTGCATGACTGGGTCAGAGGCTAACGCAGTTATGAAAGCACAGCTAGGCCGGTCTGGATATGTGAGTACTCCAGGGTGTCTCAGGGTTCCATGATTAAGGATGATGACAACGTCACTTAGAGCTGACATCCAAGGCCTTAGCTGGGTAACAGCCATGAAACATCTCCGTGATAGGAAAGCAGATGAAGACTGAATGCAGAGCAACCCAACACCTAAAGGAGTAAGCGGAAGAAGCAGGAAGGCCCAGGAGCAGGGACGGCAGAGGTTAAGTAGCACCAAAGTCACTGTCAAAGACAGGAAAGCACAGGGCTCCAAGGAGAAAAGAGCCTCGGAGTCAAATGACTTGGGGGTAGGGGTGGAGGTGGGGGACGGGCAGATTGTGATTTAAAACAAACTGGTTGTTGGGCTTATCATCAGAAAGACCATCAAAATATTTCTTCCTCTGCTGGGCTATACACACCCAAGTACAGTTAAGGATGCCCCAAGAAAAGAAAAAAGGCACAGGAACATGAAAACAATGGCCCTTGCCAAGGAAATCAGTTTGGCAGAGTAGGGGATGCAGGTTTCCTGGTGTTTGCCTAAGATAGCAGGGAGAGCTCCTTGGCTGACAGATATGCAAACTGCTCTAGCTACTGCTGAAAGGACTGTCCGCCTATGGGAGGGCACAAGCCTACACACACTGCACCTTTCTGTAGGCATTAGGGGCCTCTCAGAAGCCTCTTCCTGGTGCCTTCTCAGTACAACTGAGGAGACAGAGACTACAGAAAAGACATAACCTCCTTTCCTATAAGTACGGAATTGATCTGTGAGGAGAAACGAGATCTAGCGGGCATCTAGACACCTACAGATCAGCCTATGCGTAGACCTCATCTAAGTCTTGACTGGTTGACTGACTTTGAGGCAGTGCCACGTAGCTATGGCTGGCCTCAGATCTGCTGCACAGGTGAGGGTAACCTTGAACTCCTGATCCTACCTCCCCAACAGTGGGATTATAGCTGTATCCCACCCTGGCTGGTTTACATGGCGGTTGCTAAGGAATCAAACCTACAGCTTTGGTACATGCTAGGCCAACACTCTCCCAGCTAAGTTAGACTCCAGGCAGCAAGTCTTCGTTATAAGGCATCACTGGGAAAGTCTCCACAAGGCTGACAGGAAAGCTTGTAATGTTTGAACTTTACAATTTTGATTTTTTTTCTTCTTTAATTATTAATACAACCTTTACCCTGCATTTCACTGAAGTAGCTAAAGAAGATTAGAATCCCGGGGTCAGAGGGTGGCAAGCTTTCTTTTACAGGGCTGGAAGCTATTTTTAGCTATCTGGGCTACTCTGTTGTAACTACTCAACTCTGCCCTGAAGTTGCAAAAGCAGCCAGCTAAGGAGGGGACACAGTGGCTGAGTTGCAACGAACACCGGGCCACCTCTGCCCCCAAGCTCAGCCACCAGCAGCAGCATTTACTCCTGACAGCCAAGGAAGACACAAAACAGAACATGAACTCTAGTGCCCGTGAACTCTTCAAAAACAACGGTCTAAAATTAGGGACCAGTAAGCCAGGGAATTCCCAAATTGCGCCTGCAGCCCCAGCGCCTGGGCTTGAGGAGGCAGGATTACAGTGTGTGTAAGAGCAGCCTGAGCAGACTGCGTTCCAGTCACACACGGCCACCTACGCGTGCTGGCACCGCTCCGAGAGCTACGTTTTGCTTTATACAGTGGTTTTGGCATTTGAGTAAGAGTTGCAGGAAAATAAAACAACAACACCCAAGCCACTTAAGAGCTAACTGTGACTTCCATAGTCTTTCTTTGTCTACGTTCCCCATAGGGGTTTCCAGGTGAGGTCTGTGATATGATAGAACATACCAGGCGGACTGTCAGGACTCGAGCATTTACAGTAAGAGTCCCTCAGCCATGCTCTGACTTAGCTTCCAAAAGCCCCCACGTCACATCCTTCACCCAGCGCACACACTTGGCTGGCCTCGAACATCATCTCCCAGCCCTGGAGACAGGATTCTTCCTATAGGCTTCGGCATGCAGGCTTGTTTCGTGTCATCACTAGCGTCCTGCAGGGCTCTCTGTGTGTGTTTTCCAATAGGGGATACCAAGAACTGTCTTTAAGCTGTAACACTAAGTAGTGAGGACTATCTACTATCCAAACATGGTCTGGTTAAACAGCGACATGATTTAATGCATAAAAACAGCTACAAATCACCAGAAAATTAAACCCACCTCTTCTATGTACTGGTATATGATAGCTTTGACGGCAGGCATGTTGGTGGCATCCATCATGAGGGTGACTGCTTGCCCCTTCCGAATCTTCACTACTCCTTTGAATACCTGCTGGTTATTGTAACAGGCAGCCAGTGTGGCAATGGCCATTACCTACAGGCAACAGGAGAGAGGAGAATCTCAGGTCATGAAGACAGAGCTCATAAATTAAATAGTGAAGCCTTTCTGTGCCAAAGAGCCAATGTGCACCAAGGCAAGCAGCAGTACCCAGGAGTAGGCCAGTAAGGCTCGACCTTTTCAGCTCCCCCACACTCAACAACAGGGTTATTCTGTCATTTAGCCACAAAGATTCCGTCTCATTTACAAACACAAGTAAATCCAACATTTTCCATACTAGAGCAGTTAGTAGACTGAATATACATTTCAAAATAATAATCTGGAGAGAATTGTGAACTTTATCCTCTTATGGATATAGTTATTATACATTAAAGATGGTGTGAGATGAGAACAATGGGAGGGAGAGGGTCCTGGCTTTCTGTGCTCAAAAGTAAATGACTCTTGGGCTGATGGAAACCTAGGACAGCCGTACAGATTTAGCTGAGACCGTTTAGAACTGTCAGGACAAGATCAAGCCAAGCTTCTGAGTGAGTTAATTTAGAAATAACTGGTAAAGGAAATTAATAAGTCTCAGAATATATAGCTGCTGGGTCTCCAGGACCAGACATTGCTATCCGGAGTACAAAAAAAGGATCATAGAACTTAGGTTAGTGAAGATGTTATTGCGTTTTGTCTATTCATTCACGTGTGTAGGCAATGCGGGATACCAGCAATCTAACTCAGGAAGCCACTCCTGGCAAGAGCCCTGGCCTGCTGGGCCATTTTCTCCTGTTAACAGCCTTACTCAATTCAGCCAGCTGGTCATCTAGACTGAGGCCCAGGCTTATTAGCCTAATGATCTAGCTAGTTTAGAACAGTTGATGGGTAAACCCCAGAAGGAACGTTCTGGAACAGTCAACCTTGTCCTGAATGTGACACAAGGACTCTGCTGTGACTCCCTACCTACTCCTGAGATAGGCAGTGAATGCTGCCAAGAAACCATGCCCCTCAACACAGCAGAGCAAGACAGAAGCTATACTCTACCAGCCCAAGCACCCACTCCTTTAGCACCCCACTGCATACCTGTGGAATAGCACAGAAGTTAAACACACTCTGGTTCCGGAGCCGTGACAGGTAGGTGAGGACGTCGGGGATGTGCTGTAGGGCGTTGGTTATGAGTTCATTCAAGCACTGCACGGCCACATCTACGTTCTCTGGCTTAGCAAAGTCTTCCAGCTTCTTAATGTATCTGCCCCACACCTGGCCAGTCAGCAAATACAGAACAAGTCAACAGGTGGAGGGAGAGTTTACATGGATTGTGAGATCTCCTGTGGGGGCCAGAGGGGTTCACTGTAGACCATTTAGAATGCACGCTTAACATGTGTGGGGGCCTGGTTTCCAGCCTCAACACCAAAAACCAGCAGCAAAACATGAATGAGCTGTGCTATGTACAGTGAAATCATTTCACTGTTCACTGAGATCCAGCTGTTTTAGGCTTCAGGTAGCAGCCATTTACAGTGCCCAGTCAAGGTCCAATGAATGACGAGAGGCAGGGTGGCCCGTGGGAAGGTTCTCTTCTAGATAATGCAGCATGCACGAGCATACTGTAATGACCACAGCATAGGTCTCCTGCTAGCAGGGAGGGTGTGAGTCTATTACTGAACACCCCCAGCTACTACAAATCAACTCCAGCAATACAAGCAGACTTCCAAACCCAAGACTGCCAATTCCACTAACAACGCTGTTGAGCAAGAATGTGTAGAAAAATAAGCAACTACAAGGCGGGGCCATCACCTCCCTAAGCTGTAGAAACCTGAACAGGGTTCTCAGAGCCCTCACTTCCAAAATGTGAAGAGTTCAGTTGTTTGTTTTAGCACAGGGAGTGAGTGCCTTGTTTTGTTATTGTTTGCTTGAAACCAGAATCTCATTAAGTAGCCTCAAACTCCCCAGTCTCCCAAGGTCTGTAATACTGAGATTATAGGTATGTGGCCACCCTACCTGACCTGGTTTCACGTGTTTTAATGTGAAATCATGAAACATGACTATTTTATTAAAGATCTATTTTTATATAAACTTTAATTTATGTGTCTATGTGTGTGGGTGGTGGGAACCAAGCTCAGGTCCTGTAAGAGCACATCAGATGCTCTGAACTGCTGAGCCATTGCTCCAGCACCATGTTATCCATCCTTAATATGCACCCAAATCTACCCAGACAAAAGGTACCAGATGTTTTGCAGAACCCAGAAAACAAGAACAAACAAAAACTTAATGAATCAATGAACCTACGTCAACAATTACCAACATGACACAGGACAAGTCTAGTCAATCTATATCCTACTCGTGAAGTTATTTTCAAGTAGAGGTAGGTTTATTGTTTTATAAATATATTATGAATTCCCAAAGGTTGAACCTAGGGCCTCATGCATGCTAGGCAAGTATTCTATCACTGAACTATACCTAAAACCTTTCTTGTATACATGTCAGCTCACATCTAAACATGATCAATAATATAAAACACGCTTCACGTCTACCCCCTCATCCCCCAGTTTGCTCAAATTTAAACAAGATGCACATCCAACATATGCTGGGCACCACCGAGTACCATAGCTGTGAGTTTATCGAAGGGAAGGTGAAAAGGGTGTGTCACATCCTGGAAGCCTTCTCAACTTCTCTGTCTCTCCGACTTAATCCCAATAGTGTTCACTCACCCTGCTTTTCTTGTAAATGGTAAGTCTGGCAAAAGCACTTCCCTAATGATCTGTGTCATTTGCCTAAGCTGTGCCTCCTAGGAAAATCACAGCTCATATGGATTCCTGACAGCCATCAAGCATCATGATGAGCCAGCAGGCTGAGGGCTCAGTCTACAAGAAAGCTCTCCTAGCTCGGATGTCCGTTGCAAGTCCCAAGTTGCCACCTGCTCAGTACCCATCATGAAGGATGCAGACCATAGGCTAGAGATGCCCTCTCCTCTATGCCATCTAAACCCTGCTGGCAACTCTACTTCCTCAGCTATTAAAACTGAATCCCTGTCCATCTGGGGTTTGGATGGAGACCTCATCATGGAAACACTATAAATGAAATCTATACCATGGTGGCAATTCATCTCCAGTCCTTCTGTGCTCTGTCACAGTTTTTCTTGGAGGAATCGACTGCAGTCACAGAGGGCACCCTGAGAGCCCCAATTCTCTATACTCACAAACTGTTAGGGGCACACAGTCATTAGCAATCTGATTGCAAAACTCCTTTAGGTCTTCAAAAGCCTCCAATCTTAGTGTGAGAAGGCCAAGGCAGGATGAGCCTGAGTTTAGGTCAGCCTGGGCTAGCTATATAGTGAGATCTTGCTCCAAAAATGTAAAATAAAAGATCTCAGGTTCTAGGAGGTTTGTGCTAGAAAACAAGTACTGAGCACATACGCTTACTATAAATCAAAGATCACAGGAGCACAGGCTCTTGCCTATAAACCCAGCAGTTTCATGCTGTCAGGCTTATGTAATCGCAGGAGTTTTTGTTCACTTTTACAGTACCAGGTATCAACAAGCCAGTGTCTCCCATGGACTAGCAAGCACTCTGCCTCGGAAGCAGATCCCCAGGTCCTGCCCAATTTCAGTATTTCAATACCGATTTGTTTAGGTTTTCTTGAGTGTTTACTCGGGCCAGCTTTAAAGCAAGAAATTTCCAGCCTCAACCTTGAGGGTTGTGGGATTGCAAGATGGTATCACCACACCCAGCTCTGCTATGCTATAAAACTATTTTATAACGCGGTTACGTTTTCTTCTCTACTTGCTTTTGTCTTACCCTCTTCCCCCGCCAAGCCCACAGATGGTGTTAAGGATCTAAACCACACCCTCATGGATGCTCAAAAGTACTGTGTCTAAGCTGTATCCCTAAAGCCGCAACATGGTTACAGAAACGCTGTAGAAAACCTTCATTTAAACTACAGCACAGCAGTTCCTGCAGTTTGGCTTTCTCACTGGAGAGGACTCCATGGTAGTGTGGCCCTTTCTATCCCCACTCTCCTCTGACTAGACATTTGAAATGTTTACCTTTACGCATAACGCTACAATAAATGGCCTCTCGGGCAGCACAGTACCTGTGGTCTTGCCTAATAATGGCCTCTCGGGCAGCACAGTGCCTGCGGTCTTGCCTAATAAGAACAGGCTTCTTGGTGGTCCTCCTTTTCAGGCTGTCTGAGCTGACACTAACACTGAGGACGGGACATCTGTCTCACTTCTGTCACACCTCCAGCCTGTCGTGCAGGTGGGTTCTTCTACTTCACTCCACAGGCTGAGGAACTGGTGCTCACGAGTCACAGGCATGTGATTCACGCTGTGTCTGTGAGCCTGGGCCAGGACCATCAGACTCCTCTTCCTGGGTGGCCATAAATACCTGGGCATCATCTGACAAGGTCTTTTCCACTTTCCACCATGGAGGTATCACAAGGAGAGACCCAGACAGGAGCCTTTCTCAATCTGTCTGCCCACGTCACCTGGGACATGTCAACACGCCACTCTTGTTTTTTTCTGTGACATGGCTTGTCTCTTCTTGCAATCTGAGCACCTACAAGGCTGAGGCTGGAGAATCTTGAGTTCAAGCCTCAGAATATAAATTTTGCATCCATTATATACATTGCAAATTTCATCACTCTGTGACTTTTTTTTCTAATCTAAGAGTACTTGGCTTTAGGAGAGGATTTTATAAAAAGCAGGAGGAAATCCTGGCGTGAACACAGCAAATAATTTTTTTTGACGCTCATGGTTTAATTAAATCGTCCTCTTATATAATGGATATCCGTAGTTGAACCCACAGCCTTGCATACACTCTCTTAGCATGAATGATTCCATGAGTCACAACTGCAGCACCTTCTGCCCCTCACTGTCAGGGACTTGGTCCAATCCATCCCGTTTGTGTTGGGCACACCTATGCTGAAGGTCTGAAGTCAAGAGTACTCAGGCTGTGGCTGGCTACAGGAATACACTCAGGGAAATACCTGAGCCCCGAGAGTAGGGTGTTAGGTTGGTTTGCCTGAGATATATCTGTGGCTTGGAGGAAGTCTGACCAGAGAGGAGAAATGGGTCAAAGCCATTCAAAGGCCCTGAATCCCTAGATGCAGTCAGGCTACCCGAAGCAAATGGCTTAGTCACTTGCAACCACTGCGTTAGGTGATTGCTTTTTCAGAGTCTAATACTGTTTTTCCCCAAGTACCCCATTATCAGTTACCTCCCGAGGCCAAAACTTCCTTCCTTCCTGTTGGTCTTCCAGATAATCACGAATGATATTTGTTTTCTGCAGGAACAGACCCATTGAGTTGGCACATTCTATGTCTTCACCAACAATGGGGTCTTCAAACTCTGAGGCAGAGAATAGACGAGAAAGGCCAATTCCCACCAGCCCAGCAACGTAGTGGCAGTACTGCAAAAGATTATTATGTAAAGCACTTTAATAATCACAGAGAAACATTCTTGCTGGGCATCTTTAGCTACAAAACAACAAGTTGAGAGAAGAGTGTCTGAGTTCTCCTTTTGATGAAAACACAAGCACACACACAAGCAAGATGTTGCGACATTGTAGTCCTGACTCCATGTGAGCAGTCTGAGGCCAACACCCAGAGGACCTACTGCCATCACCTTCACTGCACACAAGGAACCTGAGAAACCCTGGCCAGTGACCTTGTCCACGAGCACTCATCTGCAGGGCCTAGGGGTATGACCCACAGGTGTCTGTCTGTCTGTCTGTCTTCCCTTTCCTTTCCTTTCCTTTCCGTATTAGGGTTTGAAGTGTAGAGCTTAGCTTTTTTTTTTTTTTTTAAGGCAGATCCCACCTCACTTTACTTCTGTCATATTCTACAGCCCAGCCAAGCCTCAACCTTGTGACCCTTCCACCTAGGCATCTAGCATAGCTAAGGTTATAGGGGAAGGCAGTCATAGGTGGCGAAAAGGTGTTAGAACTATGGATCCAGCCTTACCAACAGTTCTGAAAAGGTCTCACCAAGATATCTGACAAATATAATGCTTTTAACTGCCAAAGAAGTTTCCTTCCTGAGAAAAGCACCCTGGCCCCATCCTCTGAGAGGGACATGCTGCTGACAGCCAAATGCAATCTATAGACCAGATATTGGAAAATACATCTGCATCTATAATGCTAAGAGAAGTGCATTTCAAGGTAACAGTTCTTGGGTCTAGAGAAGAGACCCATAATTCATCTGCCTTTAAAAGCGGACGGGAGGGCTGGTGAGATGGCTCAGTGGGTAAGAGCACCCGACTGCTCTTCCGAAGGTCAGGAGTTCAAATCCCAGCAACCACATGGTGGCTCACAACCATCTGTAATGAGATCTGGCGCCCTCTTCTGGAGTGTCTGAAGACAGCTACAGTGTACTTACATATAATAAATAAATAAATCTTTTAAAAAAAAAAAAAAAAAAAGCGGACGGGAAAAGAATTCAATTACATTCACTTATATCTGGTTGGAACTTCCTTTCACAAGTACAATGTTTCCTACCCCAGCTCTGTGCAGATGGATGCGGTAGTTACTGAATGAGTACGCGGAGAGCTGGCTAGGACTGGTAACTGTTCTAGCTCCCATCACACAGTGACTAATTCAGACAGTATAGCCACAGTTCCAAAGACATCCCTCTGAGTCTGAGGTTCTTGTTTTGTTAGTCATAGTCTCATTATGTAACCAGCCCTTCACTTCCTGGAACTTGATATGTAGACCAGGCTAGCCGTAAGCTCACAGAGATCTCTGTCTCCTGAGTGTAGGGGTTAAAGGCATGTGCCACCATACCTGGCTATGTTTGGGGTTTTGTTTTTGTTTTGTTCAGTTCAGTGCTGGGTGAGAGCCCAGGGTCTGACTACATCCCCTAGACCCACACTGACTCGGTGAATGTCAGATCTGAAACTAAGCACGGTAAGAAAAACAAAACACATTAACTCTCTAGGCCTTTAAGAGGTGAGCAAGCCACTCCTATGTCGGCTCCTTTGTCCAGATAAACAATCTATTGCAGCCTACCAACTCCTAGCCTGGCTTGTACCCCACACTGCTGGTAAGGAACAAGTTCTGGGCAGACAAGCTATTACTGTGTTGGCTTCATGCCCTCTCCCCCACTCTCCCAGGAATATGGACCTGCCCACAGAGGGAAGATGGATCAGGCCCACAGAGACAGCTCAGCTCACCATTCGTCAGCAGTTGCTATGGTTTCAGGGTTGCTGGGACTGGAGACTTCCAGTGCAACAGTGCTAAGGTAGGGATGCCTCATGGGAGATGGAGGCCATGAAAGCTCCATCCAAATGGACTAGTGAAAGTCATAAATGAGCCTCAGGCTGGGACGTCCATCTCTTTCTTCTTTCTTACTTTCTCTCCCTCCCTCCAATATGGCTAAACTTCCCAGACAGTTGAAAAGGAAGGTGTGAAAAACTTGGATACGTCTCATGTATCCTTCTCTTTTTCTCTTTTGGCAGTGCTAGGGGTCAAACCCAGGGCTATAGGCATGCTGGGAAAGCACTCGACCACTGAACTACTCCAAAAACAAAAGAAAAAAAATCACTCCTCTGATGACTCACACACCAAAGCAGGTGCATACTCAGTATTCTACAATGGGAAGGAAAATGCCAATAACAAAGTATTGTTTTTAAATTTTGAAAAGCACTGCTATTTCTGTGTTACAGAAAAAGTATTTGCCCAATTACCTAACTTTTCACAGCAACTTGGGGGCAAGCTTACAGTTCACTTGGCAACAGTATGCCCTGTGGGGCATGTATGGTCCCTGACAGAGCGTTCAACTGTGTGTAAGCTAACTGGTTTTGAGGACTACTCTGCCCTTGTTCTGAGCTTCACCGTGGAGACAGCTGGCCATCTACACAGCAGATGTGGACTCGGACACTAACCTTGTCACCGTGGAGACAGCTGGCCATCTACACAGCAGATGTGGACTCAGATACTAACCTTGTCCCAGTCCTGTTTGGAGGTCACATCCTTGTCTACAAATTCTGCCATCCCACACCCCATCCTGTGGCAGATGTCATCGATCACTGTTTGGTATTTCTCAGCCAAATTTCTAAACTCCAGGGAGATCTGAAACGAGACCACAAAAACAATCAACCAGACACACCAGATGACACACTTCATGGTTCCAGAGAGAGCTCACAGGCCAGTGATGGATAGCCGCTTCCCTGGACAGTCAGGTTCCCCAAGGACCCATGAAGCCAGTGTCTTTCTCACTCCAAGAAGGTCAGTTTAACTCTATGTCTGCTGCCCAGTGCCGTCTTCCTTGTAAGCCCGAGATCCATAGAAAAATGCAGTACTGACTGGTTTGGAAATGTATTACTACTACACAATTATCTCAAGCTCAGAAGAGCATTTAAAAGTTATCAACATACAACATAAACACAGCAAAACTTTTTTTATTTTTGAGGCAAAGTCTCACTATGTTGCCCCAGCTGACATCCAACTCACAATGCCCCTGCCTCAGGCTCTCTTCAGGTGTGTGCCACCACAGCTGGCCCCTCCATGAAAGTTTATAAAGAACAGCTGAGCTGTTATCACGAAGCACTGAACTGTGAACAGGTGATGTTAAGACCTCATGTGAGAGAGCTGTGTAAGAGAAGCTAGACTCACTTCTCAGGAAGGGACAAGGGCATACCAGCTGGCCACAGAGCAGCCATGTCATCTCTGATAAACATTAACTACTAACGCCTCCCTCCTCAAATTACACAAAAATCAGTCTGGTCTTTCAGAACTCTCTTCTTTCTAGGACAGCTGATCCAAGTTGGAGCCAAAGATTGAAACCATTTAACACTCTCCCGGGAGTCAAATCCCTGGTGCCTCCTCAAAACTGTTTCTAGCCACACTGCTGTGGCAAGGGCAGTTCTGTTTATAAGGGGACAGGCCAGTGAGGACAGGAAAACAAACACCTCAAACAGGGCACCTGATTATCCTTAGTGGCCTTTAGAATTTCAAAATTTGGAAATTTTGAATATAATTATAGAACTGAAGCAAATGAGAACAAGAAGTACCCAGTGAAACAGGAACTCTGTCCTGCTGGAACCCTGAGGGAAACGACTTTTTCCTTCAGGCTCTGCAGTGGGACACAGACCACAAGGGCTTCTCCCACCCTTGGGGGATTCAAGCCACAAGGAAAGCACACTCCCGGGTCCCTGTATCAATTGCTGGCCATTCCAAGAACATGCAGGCACATTATGGTGATAAGTCTCCTGGGATAATAAGGACCAAATCCCAAACAGGGCAAGAGGTTTATGGCACTTCCATTGACTTTCAAGGCAAACTCCTCCCCTTAGAGAAGGTCGGGAAAGGTTATGATTAAGCCAGTTTGTTGTTCTAACCCCTCCCCCTCAAGACAGTTTCCATACTGGAAACTGACTAACGGTCCTCCTGCCTATTTCTCTGGGATCCCTGATGCATGCCAACATGCCTGGCAGGTTTAACCTTTTCCTGTCCTTTGAGCTCTTTTGTTTGTTTTCCAGACAACTTTACATATATGTCCTGGCCTAAAACACGCACAGCCGAGGCTAGCCTGGAACTCCTATTCCTCCTGCCTCCACTGTTCAGCTCACTGCATAGCCGAGGCTAGCCTGGAACTCCTATTCCTCCTGCCTCCACTGCTCCAATTCACTGCATAGCCGAGGCTAGCCTGGAACTCCTATTCCTCCTGCCTCCACTGCTCCAGCTCACTCTGCTGCCAGTCTTTAAAGAGACACAAGGGTCAAGCACGAGGTTTCTGAGCACCCTGGGTTCCAATCCTGACTCCCTATTTGGGCAAAGAACTTTCTTCTCATACCTCCATTTTCCTCATATGTAAAAAATGCACAAAGTATAGGCTTACCACACACAGTGTAAGTATAAGCCAGGGGTGCTGGCACATTTCGAAGGCTGAGGCAGACAAACAAGAGGCAGCACGGGCTCATTCATGGGCTCTCTGGGCACAGACGTGCATCAAATAAACAGAGTTCACTTGGCTTATTCTCAAAACAAAGAGTACATGTAATATTTAGCGAGCAAGCGAAAGCGCTAATAAAATTGTCCTCTAACGTACATTCTATCTACCCAGAATTGACAAGCATATTTTGCAAGAACCTGGACCCTCTAGGTTTGAGTTTAAGATGCCTGTTACCTTACAGTTTTGTTCCAAACCAACACACTTCAGTCCCCTTCCCCTCCTACTGCAGCTCTGTGTGCAGCACTGAGCGACCCTTTACTCCTAGAGCTATCCCAGGGCCAGTCTTCCTCTACAACCTCTCTGAACACACTTTTCCATGTCCTCCTGTGTTAAGATGATCCCCAGAGCCAGAGGGTCTCCCATCCAGGTACAAAACGCGACTTTACAATGCTTCCCATTCATCAGGACATAAACGATTAGCCAGCGGCATCTGGCCTATACCTTCAGCTCCCTTTCTCTCCCCCTGGGACAGTTCACTACTTCCAAACTCTCTTGGTCAAACAGGAAGAGATCAAGATCAATTCACTGCCCACCTTTGAAACCTTCCAAAGCAGGATATTCTCTTCCCACTGGATTGCCACACGCAAAGGCAGTTGGGCAGTACAAACTTACTAGCTGGGGATCTGAAATTTACCTAGCTCCCCCAAATGACTTTAGCATTTTACATGTTTGTGTTCTTTCTGGTGGGTAGATGATGCTACCTTGAATTTTTATGATACATATAATAAAATTATCCCATGATCAGAAAGTCTTTAAAGGGTATAATGTCCCTACATGAAAAGTAGTTTGGTAGCACACACCTTCAATTCCAGCACCAGGAGAAACAGAGGCAGGTAGAGCTCTATGAGTTCGAGACCAGCCTAGTCTACACTGTCAGCTCCAGACCAGCTAGGGCAACATAGTAAAACCCTGCTTCAAAAACAAAACAAAACAAAAACAAAAACAAAAAAAAGGAAAATGTATTGTTGGAGACAAATCTAATTACTCAGGAAGTTGGGGTAGAAGGGTTATAAGTTCAAGGGCAGCCTAAAACAAAGTGAGTTCATGGTCAGCTTGGGCAAATTACTGAGAAACTGTATCCAAAGGAAAACCAGGCAGGCTGAGGATAAAGAGCAGTAACAGAGTACCCTGGGTTTCATACCTAGTGCTGAAGAGAAAAACAACAAAAACAAAACCCACTTCTGTTCCTAAGAAGTTAACCAAGTGGGTCCCAGCCCTTCATCTACATTCGGAGGACTCAAAGGCTCACCAGTGAGCTTCTATATGGTCCTCAGAGTAACTGAATTCACTGGCCATCAGGTACCCTGAGGACACCATTGCACCAGTGCCTGCCCTAGAGCCTCAGGGTCCTCAGTAAACTGCAGACGTCCTAGGAACTTTCAGGGCACAGCATACTATATTTTAGTCTTTGGCCCTGAAAACATGATCTCAGCAAGTTGGAAACAGCCCATCTTTCTCAAACCTTGCTGGGCTCCCCTTCTCTTCAATCAACTCCCTCCTACACAGAAGTACAGACTACATTCCTTTATTGTAAAAATTATATAAGAACTGTTCTCCAACACTCTAGAACACTATGCACAAGACAAATGCCCTCTCACGTCACACGTGACTTTGCTGAACATGCAAATTCTAGAAGTGAGGTCCACGTGCACCATGAACTTCAGGGCCCTAAAGCTTGGGGTTTCACCTAGACTCCATCTCAAGAGCTGATACCTACAGAATACTTAGCGCGCACCAGGCACTGCGCTAAGAACTTTATACATAAGAAATTATCCAACTCAAGTAGTTCTACCAGCACAGCTTGGGGCACTGAGTCAGAACCTATTTAAGAAAGGGCCAAAGATCTCACCTCAGTTGCTACAGAAGCCCATGCCCCACCCAAAGCTGTGAGCCACACTGAGCAGCGACCCTCACTGTAGGCTACACTACAGTCACCAGGCCCATATGATCCAGTCTGGAGCCCTACCTTTTTGTCTTTTAATATTCTGACAGTTCTTCAGACCTGAAGTGTGAATTTCAGATCCTTCTGTAAGAATGGACCTGGGACTTCTCAGTAACAACCTGAAGCAAGGGTCACAGCCATGCTGCCCTCAGAGTATCACCACCACCACAACTGGGGAGCTGTTATCGTCTCTACCATACAGGGGGAAAACCGAGGTAGGGAGAGGCTATGTACCTCACCACCAATTACCAAGTTAGAATTCCAAGCAGAAAAAGTCTGGCTTTGGACTCTCAGCTGCCCTCAGACTGTTCACATCACCTTTCTCTCAGCTCAGGGGCCGACAACTGCACTGGCAATTATCGACAGCCTATGCCCAGAGAGCCCAGTACCGTGGGGAAGTCCTCCAGCACTTGTCGGTCCTTCTCCTTGCTCTCAGTGAACCGCCACTCAGGGTCATAGAGGAAAGTGTGGAAGTTACACAGCAGTGGGATCTTCTTCTCCACACTGATGCTCATGTCATCCTCCACTGTATCCAGGGCTCGGAGAACCAGGTAAAACACACACACGGCGTGCCTGTAAAAAAAAAAAAAAACGGAAAGGCTAGAACAGGATACCAAGCATCTACTATTGTTTTTTAACATCTACTTATTTTGTGTGTGTGAATCAATGTGTGTGGTGTGTGAGAGAGCATGAGTGTGCCCCAGAGCATGTGGGAGGTCAGAAGACAGACAACTTCAGGAAATCAGACCTCCCTTTCCACCTGTGGGTTCTGAGACCTGAACTCAAGTTGTTGGGCTTGGCAGTGAGCACTTTTGCGGGCTAACCCATTTCACTAGCCTGTTTCTTAAATATGTACCTCTGAATAGCATGTAAATCAGGGTGGTACTTCATGCCTGTCATCTCAACTCAGGAGGCTAAGGCGGGACGATCCTGAGTTCAGGACGACTGGGACCATAAAGTGAGACTTTACTAAGTGACTTGCGCCAGGCCATTCTCTAAAGTTGTCTTAAAGGATTAGAAGTGACATCAGAGTCTGCCATACTTAGCACTTAACGATTTTTTTCCTGTCTTAAGTGGGAGTAATGAACTCTCCCGCTTATTTATAGAGTAAAATGGAAACCTAAGCAGGTGGATGCTACGCGGCTAAGAATGCTTTGTACCTTACCAATGCATGGCAGGGGCCAAGAGGCAAATGTTTAGAGGGCACTAGGATTTTTGCAGATGGAACGCTTTCCAGCACGAATGCTGTGGCTGGCACGGTAACTGCTCTAAACTTTTTAAGACTCAGTATGCTTGAAATGTAAGGTGACAGACAAAAGCCAAGAAAAATGTCTGGCCTGCTCTCAGGCGGGTGCAGGTGCCAGAATTAAAAGAAGGTAAAATCAACATGGCTGCCCCACCCCCTTCTCTGAAAGGGCTGGCCTAAAAGGGTGCTGGTAGATGGCCAGGTGCCTGGAAGGGCATTTGCAAGTAAACACATGGGCGGAGTGGGGGAGGTAGTCCCGCCTAAGCTACAACAAGGAGCCCATAATTCTAAGTGGGGTGTCAACGGAACTGCAGTGACTCAAAAGTTCCTGGAAAAGCGGTCCTCCCCAAGTCAGGGGTCTCCACTAACCGTATGTCCCCATCCAGCGCCTGGATAACCGCGGCAAAGCTGCGACTGGTCTGATTGAGATACTTGTAGCAGGTCTTCAAGCTGCTGCTGAGTGAGTCCTGTGGGCAGAGAAGACATACCGCGGTGGCAGACGTGGAGCAGGAGTGAGGCTGGGGCAGACAGCTGGCAGCCAGGCTCCGTGCCCGGGACCAGTCCTTGAAAGGCCAGGCGGTGGGGGGCCAGGAGCAGCCTCGTGGGGGTGACCCTGGAGTCTTGGGCGCGGCGACCGGGCTCAGCACCAAGGTCCGCTTGACCAGGGCCATGGCCTTGGTGCTGCTGGCGGCTGCCATGGGAGCGCAGCGCAGAGTCCTTCCTCCATAGGCCCCACTGAGCTGCAAGGCGCCCACCGCAGGGCGGGGATCTGATAGGGCTAACCCTGGTCAGAGTAGAGAAAGCCTCACTCTGCAACACGTGCAGGCCCGGGCCACGCCCCCTGCTGCCTCTGGCCACGCCCTGCAGCACGAACCCCCAGCTTACATTTACTCTGGAGCCTGTCCCAAGTTCCGACAAGCTGTGGGGGAGAAAAGAGTGCCCAGGCGCAGCTCTGAGAAACTGGCTTCCCCTCCCTGTGACAGTCTTTCCTAGACTAAACTATCTGTCCTGACTCCTTTTACCAGAGTGGTTTTTGTTTTTGTTTTATTAGATATTTTGTTCATTTACATTTCAAATGAAAGTCCCCAATACCCCCCCCCCCACCCTGCTCCCGAACCCACCCACTCCCACTTCCTGGCCCTGGCATTCCCCTGTATTGGGACATACCATGGGCCTCTCCTCCCAACGATGGCCGACTAGGCCATCTTCTGCTATATATGCAACTAGAGACATGAGCTCTGGGGGTACTGGTTAGTTCATATTATTGTTCCTCCTATAGGGTTTCAGACCTCTTTAGCTCCTTGGGTACTTTCTCTAGCTCCTCCATTCGGGGCCCTGTGCTCCATCCAACAGATGACTGTGAGCATCCACTTCTGTATTTGCCAGGCACTGGCATTAGCCTCACAAGAGACAGCTATTATCAGGGTCCTGTCAGCAAACCTAAGTGCTTTTTGTATGTGGTCAATCTTACTATGTAGCTCTGGCTGGCCTCGAACTTGCTTATGCAACCCTTTTACCTCTACCTTCTGAGTGCTGGATATGGACACACACACACACAGCAATCTGTCTTTGCACTGCCCAACCACAACCAATCCCGCTGACCCTTGACCCTCTGGCGCTTCTTTTTGTTAATCTCCAGCTCTTGTGCATAAAGAGGACTGAGCACAGTTCTAGCCTGAAGAGAATCTGGCTTTTGACTACTGCTGTACTGCTCTGCCATCCCTAGTCCCTTTAGGTTTCCTGTTGCTGGAAGCCTTACAATAATCCCTGTTCACAGGAGCACACCACGAGGGATGTCCAGTAAACTGGTCTCCGCAAAGGAAAACTTTGCAAGGGGTGGGTTTGGAAGGTGTCTTATTACAAACGGCAACACAAAACTCCTTTCTGTGTTGTGTTGTGCTGTGTGCGCTTTATAAGAACTTTTATGTACAGGAAAACTGAGCTGAAGGTACAGTTCCCACCTGCCCCCTGCACGATCCTACACACTGTCTCCACTCATTTCAAGGACCGGGGAACACAATTATCTAACGAGAGAGTTGTTTCTGCTAGTAGGCAATCCACAGCCGCGCTGCGAGGTTAACAGAACCTTGGACCCCGAGGGTCCCGTGAGCTGGTTTATTTGGACTTCCTATGTTTCCTAATATGGACACACAGTCTTTTGTCTAAAGAGTAAGACTTTCTTTTAAAAGAAAAAAAAAAGGAATCCTCAGTTTCGTTTTATTGCCATTTCTAATAAAATATATTAGTGAAAACTACTATTTACTGATCAGCATATATGTAAAATTCAGTCTAGCACATTAACAACCTGTAGAGTTTCAATGAGATAAAGCAATACATTCAAAGACAATTTAAAAGTCACCATCTCAGGCTGGTGAGATGGCTCAGTGGGTAAGAGCACCCGACTGCTCTTCCGAAGGTCCAGAGTTCAAATCCCAGCAACCACATGGTGGCTCACAACCATCCGTAACGAGATCTGGCGCCCTCTTCTGGAGTGTCTGAAGACAGCTACAGTGTACTTACATATAATAAATAAATCTAAAATTGTTTAAAAAAAAAAAAAGAAAACTCTGTCTCTCCTCTCCCTCTCCCCTCCCCTCCCCCCCTTCTGCCTTAAAAAAAAAAAAAAAGTCACCATCTCCTTCAAAATGTGGAAAGACAAGATTTCACAGGAAAAAAAAAATGAACAGCTGTTCTCTTTTGAGACAGTCTTCCTCTTGTAGCCCAGACAGTCCCTAGAACTCACAGCAATTCTCCTGTCTCAGCCTCTTCACTGCTCAAGTTACAGCTGTGTGATCTACCACACCCAAGGTGAGCAGCTCACTGTTACCATGTCCCACAAATTGCTTCGCAGCATTTCTCAACTTATGGGTCCTGGCCCCTTTGGGAGTCAATGACCCTTTCACAGGAGTTGCTGAACACCGTTGAAAAAGCAGAGAGTTACAATTCCTAACAGTAGAAAAATTACAGTTATGAAATAGCGAAATAATGGTATGGTTGGGGGTTAGCACAACATGAGGAACTGTATTAAAGGATCACAACATTAGGAAGGTGGGGAACCACTGGTCTAGCATCTGCTCTCAAGGTATGCAAAGGGACAATGGCACTGGGTCTGAAGAACAGGCTTAGGGGAGCACTCTCCACCCCAACACCCAAAACAGACAAGCAACTGGCCTTGTCCGCAGCACTTCTGTTTCGTTTCTGTTTCAGTATGTCACCTTAAACAACAGGTCCCTAGAATGACCAAGAAGAATCTTGAGGACAGTACTGCTCTCTGAGTGGAAAGCTCTCATGGCCGAGAACTCCCAGTATGTCACAGCTACTGTCCCTAGAGTCCCCCAGCTTTTCACTGCTGCCTGAAGCCATGTACACACCCTTAACTCTCCAGTGAGGGCAACAGAGCTCAAAGGGCTGAGTTCAGGGCAAGGGTACAGACGACTCCCACCCAGACTGGGGCTCCAGGCTCCAGCTGACAGCTACCAGCTCCACCCCTGCCAGTCCTGCCCTTGTTCTTAATAAGCCAGGTTTGCTTAGGATGGGTAACTCAGAACCTCAGAATCCATGAACTGACTTGGACATCGGGAAGGTTAACGTTAAATAACTATTAACGTATTAGGCACTGCATGCCAAACACAACACAAACATTACCTTTAACCTTTCCTAAATGTTTAAGGATGGTATACAGGCTACAGTCCACGCTGTCACACAGGGGGCAGAGATCATACTTTTCAGTGTTTTAGAAAACAAACCACAAGCGGATTAGGACCCCGGGATTCCTTAGCAACAATTCATAAGCAACACAGCCGAATATATAAACCACATGAGACAAATGAAGCCTCGCTCTCAATCAAATCAGGCTCTGCTGCCAAATAGTGTTCAGTCAGTCAAGCAGGATGGGCATAGCTGTGACCCAATACTTGGGGAGCTGAGGTGAAAGATGAAGAAGTTAGAGAAGCGATCTAGGCTAAACTCCAAGACCTTCTAGCATAAAGGAAAACAACAGAAAGAAACAAAACCCCTTTCACTCCCAGCCTGGAGCTGGCAGGTTTTGACTAAGGCCCTGTAGCTCTCCTACTATCTTACAGATGATAGAGAAACACAGATATTAAGTTACTGACCAGAACATGCTTGGCTAAATAGTAAGAGCTAGAACTGACACAAGTCAGATCTCCTTAGAAAAGGTCGGCTTCTTCCATTTGGTGGCCTGAGTAATGCCACACAACTTGCATGAGGGGCAATGCACTGAGATGTGCTAATACGCTCAGTAAAAGACAAACTATTTGAACTTAAAAAAAAAAAAAAAAGTCTCACTGCCTAGTCAAAGATCCGCCTGCCTGTTCAAAGATTAAAAGCCTTGCACTACCATGCCTGGCCTAAACCCACATTTATTTTTTGTTACAGAAATAATCAGCTCTCGATATTAATAGTTCAGGACATGCCAGGCAGTGGTGGCGCACACCTTTAAGCCCAGCACTTGGGAGCCAGAGGCAGGCGGGTTTCTGAGTTCGAGGTCAGCCTGGTCTACGGAGTGAGTTCCAGGACAGCCAGGGATACACAGAGAAACCCTGTCTTGAAAACCCACAAAGTTCAGGGTACATATCTCTCGGTTTCCTTTTTATTATTGTTGTTGTTATTTAAGTATTAAATAAAGGGAAATGAATTTTCCAGTTTGTTTCCACTAATTAAGAGGTACTTCAGACAAGTCTTATTTGTTTGTTTAGCTGAAGTTTTGCCATGCATCTAGGCTGGTCTTAAACCCCTGGGCTCACAAGAGCCTCCTCTGGAACAGCAGGTACCACAGCTCCTACTTCATGGCACGTGGCTAGTATGCATGAGGCCTTGGGCTCAGTTCTCAACACTGGGGGTGGGGACCTCACAGGGGCTGGCAAGTGCTCAGCAAACACTGGATTATCAAATCCCCCAGAGAGAAGAAATAGCCCAAGCCTCACTTTCTCTGTCCCTTACCACGGCCACCCACTCCCCTTCAAGGAGGACACCAAAGCCTTCAGTCTCCAAGGGTCTCGTAGGTCCAAGGTCCTCTTTTATAGAGGAGAGAGGTGAACAGTCCCCAGCTCTAGATCACAACCCTAAAAATCTGCCTTCCCCTGACCTCGCCACTCCAGCCTCTTGTGACTGCTGATTTCTGTCTGTAACTCTGTGTACTTGTCTTACCTTTCTCTCCTGATAGAACACAAGTTTGACAAAAGCCAGTTTTGGCCTGCTAACAGGGTTCATGCAATACCTGAGCTTTTTGAGCCAAACAGCCTCCAAGCTAAAAAGCATGCGAATTTTTAATAGAAGTTATTTCAATTTAATTTTTGAAAATGTTACATCTTGTAGATGTAACAAATGTACAGAGGTGGTCAGGCCTGACTGGGCATCCCGGAAGCATGCTGAAGGGTTGCGAGGAAAACCAGACTTGTAATTCACATAAGTGGCAGCAATAATACTCGTCCCATCAGATTACTAAGAGTGATAAAGTACAGAGATAAAGCTGTAAACATGGCCACAAAATTTTATGACTTCTAATCCTCCCTCATACCTGGCTCCCCTGGTAAAAATCTGGGGTCCAATTGGACAGTAACAGATGTGACTCATGCAGAAGTCTGAAGTGTGGACATAGAGTTGCTCCCTCCCACTGTCCATGAGTCCCAGGACAAGCCTGCAGGCTGATGAGTGTCTCTCCCCTGTTCTGGCTATAAACTGCTAACCACCCCTTCATAAGCTACAAGCTGCCTCTCGGCTGAGCAGGCCACGGAGAAATAGGTCCAGCTGTCCCAGACAACTGTGAACTAAGCTAACAGTTATACCTTAAACCACTAACTCTGGCTTCCTAAAAGTAGGATAAAATATACTACTGCACCGCTTGGCCACTGTTTGGCAGTTCACTAGTATTAGGAAGCAGCACGTACAACCAAACTCCATAATTGCAGCCCTAAGCTTTGGACAGTTTGTCCTCAGTAAAAGCTAAGGGGGAAGCTTAGTCAGGTGCCGCAGCAGCTTAAGACACTGGCTAAACATGACTGGTGACCCGAGTTCAATTCCTGGAATCTACATAAAGATGGTGGAGAGAACAAACTGCACAAATTTGTCCTAGGACTGTCGCGTGTGTGCAGTGGCATACACAGACACAATAATACATTTTCTAAAAAATTTAATTTAAAAACTCTAAGTGATACACTTAGATAATAAACAGCTGTAAGACAGCATCTGGCCTGGAACTCACAGCCTAGAACTAATAGAGATCCACCTGCCTCTGCCGCCCAAGTGCTGGGATTAAAGTCATGTGCTACCACACTCAGTTTGAAAATATATATATATATATATGTATATATGTATGTATATATATATATGTATATATATACATATATATACACACACATGTATATGTAAAATATATGACTTTTTATGTATTTATTTTTTATAGAGGGTAGTATGTGCCACAGCTATGTAGAACCACGTGGGTCCTGGGAATTAAACTCAGGTTGTCAGGCTTGTTGGCAGTGTCTTTACCTGCTGTGCCACCGTGCCAGTCAGGACATTTGGTAGTCCTAGTTAGGACAGGCATTTGTGTACATCAGGCCTAGATGTGTCCACCTTTTAGCTGGCTTGGACAGTCTGCTTAATGTACTTCAGTGGCTCACAGGATGAACAGCATATTGGGATAGAGAGCTCAGGAGGGGCCAGAGAGATGGCTCAGTGGTTAGGAGCAAGTACTGCTCTTACCGAGGACTGGAGTTCAGTTCCCAGTGTCTGCAGTTCACAACCACCTATAACTCCAGCTCCAGGGGCATCTGATGCCCTCTTCTGGCCTCAACAAGGTACTGCACTCACTGCCACAAACCCACAGACAACTGTAACACATAACACACTTAGAAAAAAAAAATTTAAAAAAAAATGGAATCTTTTTTAAAAAGAGAGACTGAACAAGCTCTGTAGTCAGATTGTGAGAGTCAAAATCCCAGGGCGCCACACCATAACTATGGGATGTTAGGTAACTCACTAACCTCTAAACCCCAGCTACAAAACAGGAAAACAGATCATCAAAGGGCGACTGGGTGTTTACATAACAGATGGGAGGTATGTAAAATAGTGCCTGGCACACACCAAGAACTAATAAACAGATGGGATGTATGTAAAATAGTGCAAGGCACACAATCCCAGTTTCTAGAGGCTTTCAGCAAGGCATAAAGACGGAGAAAAAGATCCTAGACAGGTGTCCACGGTTCTAAGCCCACAGTGTGAGGAGACAGCCTGAAAAAGCCAGGTGAACAAGAGAATGGGGCAGGCAGGCCAATGTCAGACACAGGGAGCCTACTGTTTTAGGTGTTTATGAATATTTAACTTCTTAAATAAATATGAAGAGAATGAAGTAAATATGACAGAATACTGATGCAGTGGTCTGTTCTATGTAACTTTCGATACTTGTCTGCATAAAGTATTTTGTAATGAAAATGCATTTTAATTGGGCTTGGAGGCTCACACCTGCAATCCCAGCAGCCAGGAGGGGCTCAGCGTTCAAAGCCAGTCTGAATCACAAATCGAGTTCCAGAAACCAAAACGCCCAAAGAGTGTTTTAAGTTAATGCCCATCTTAAGGTATGTGAATTAGAAATAAAGACATCAATAAGAAATGTAAAGTTCTGAAGTAACCAGGCTAAAATTGCCAAGTATTGTGCAATTACAGAAACCAACCTTTAAAGAAAAAGGAGGAGCAGGCACACGGCTTGGAAAGAGGACCACAGGAAAATAACTAAAGAAAAGGCACAGCCGGGCGGTGGTGGCACACATCTTTAATCCCAGTACTTGGAAGGCAGAGGCAGGCGGATTTCTGAGTTCCGAGGCCAGCTTGGTCTACAGAGTGAGTTCCAGGACAGCCAGGGCTACACAGAGAAACCCTGTCTCAAAACAAAACAAAACAAAACAAAATCAAAAGAAAAGGCACAGCTTCAGAGCAATACTTTTTTTTTTTTGGTCTGCTGTTGTTTGAAAACAGGGTCTCATTACGTATCTATGGCTAGCCCTTAACTCAGTATGTAGACCAGGCTGACCACAAACTTAGAGATCCACCTCATCTCCTCTCCTTATGCTGGGATTAAAAGCGTGTGTGGCGCTCCGCCAGGCTCTCTCATCAGCATTCTGAAAGATCGAGAGTTGCCTTAATACTTCGGGGTCTGTACTCCAAAACAAAGAGGAAATCTCCCCTTGGCTCTAAAGGAGGAAGGAGAGGTTCGGAAGTTCAGCCCAAAGCATCCTAAAACCTGAGCATCATGGACCGCCCGAGAGAAGACGGTGAATCCCTCCCCAGAGGTGGCGAACTGCCATCACCAGGGAGGGGGTCAGGAGTCCAAGCAACCTAGACTGTAAGCAGAGACTCTTTTTCTTGGGTTCACCCCGTAAAAGCTCCAAGGTTCAACTTCTCCAGGATAGAAGCACTTAGATTTCTGAAGATTTGTAAATGAGCAACGAGCTATCTTGGCAGTGGGACCCAGGTCCAAACATGCAATTGTTTTGCGTTTCACATATGCCTTGTACACACAGCTGACAGGTAATTTTCTACAATGCTTTTTTAACATATTGAAAACGACATGTCAAGTACACGTATGAGGTCAAGTGTGGTGTGGGAGTATCCACCTAGGGCACCGTGTCAGCACTCAAAAGAAATCTTACTAACACTGAGCCACGACAAGAGCCACAGAGGCGTTTGAAAGGTCTGTTTCCTTCAGGCAACCCCACAAAGGGGACACCTGCATCCTAACTAGCAGGGATTTTCCCTCCGACTCTTGTAAATCCCCTTAGGAAAAGTCACTGTTCTGCTACACTCAGGCAAAGGCACCTGCCTTAAAAGGCTACAAGCTTCCCCAAAGCAGTCTGTTCACTAATTCATCTTCTCACGTTTCTGTTTTGTTTTTGTTTTTTTTTTTTTTTTGAGACAGGGTTTCTCTGTGTAGCCCTGGCTGTCCTGGAACTCACTCTGTAGACCAGGCTGGCCTTGAACTCAGAAATCCACCTGCCTCTGCCTCCCAAGTGCTGGGATTAAAGGCGTGGACTACCACGCCCTGGCTCTGTGTACCAGTTACCTTGGTTTTTTTTTTTTTTTTTTTTTTTTTTTTTGTCTTTTTGTTATTTTGTCTTTTTTTTTCTTTCCCCCAGAGCTGAGGACAGAAGCACTCTACCACTGAGCTAAATCCCCAACCCCCCCCCACATTTCTGACAAGCTACTTTGTTCAAGGCAGTAAAGGCCTGTACATAAAGAAAAGATTATTTTCAAGCCGCTTCTAATTCAGATTTGCCAGGAGGCAGAGATGGGGATCAGAGGCAAGTGGATCTCTGAGTCACAAGGCTGGCCTGATCTACAAAGTGAGTTCTAAGACAGCCAGGGCTTACTTACACAGTGAGACCCTGTCTTGAAAAAATAAAATTCAGAATCAAGTTAAGAGAACCTTGAAGTTGTAGCGAGACTAAAATACAGAATCTTACATCTGAAAGCGGCTCTGGGATCACGGGTGTAAGTTAAAGGCTGCTAGAGAAGGCAGGTAAGGAGACCTTGCAGGCCACTGGAGCTGTCAGGAGCTCAAGTTGGATTATAAAGCAGATTCTTGCTTTGATTACTTACCGTGCAAGAATCTGGCAACTGTACCTGCTTCTCCCCTGAAACCTACTCTTGGCGTTCATTTCCTTGTGGACCCTTAATTACACTGCTATCCATGTTTTACCCAATAGAGCGCCCATCACTGACAGGTGTCCAGGGTCTGCTGAATGGCTGAGAGCACTTGTTAGAGCTAAATCTTACAAAAGGGAGGATTCTGAATGAGAAAAGCAAGGACACCAATTAAGAATACCTTTAAATAAAATACAGTGTCTGATGTTTCCAATGAGGGGGAAATTTTTAAGTTTTTGATGTTAACTGGATGTGTCATGATGCAACGGTTACATACTTTTGTCAGAGTAAGTATTATCATAAAAGCACGCGTTTAAGAAAGGGAACAGACCAATGAAATACGAAAGAAAAAAAAAAACATGTTCTGGCCTTCTGGCAGCCAATAACTAGTAGGAACTTGGACACAACAAAAACCGTAGGAAGCACCCAGGAATAAAATAGTAGCTGCAGGAAGGTGAGTAAGCTTATGCGGGAGGTGATGTCTGAAAACTGGAAGGAGTGGGTGGGGGCGAAGTAAGTTTCATTCCAGTGAAAATAGCCACGATAATCCCTCCAGGGTTCCTTAAGTTCTCAATTTTTTTCTCAAGCGTGTTCTCTTTAATCTCAATTCTGGAACGCACCCATTTAGGTAAAAATAAGCACCAAGCTTAGAAGAACAAAGTACGCAGCCAAACTACCAAGAAAAGCAATGGCTTGAACAGACAGAAACCTTGAAAGGCAGGTGGGGGGTTAGGCGGGACCTGGCAAGGGGACATGGCCCTAGTGGGGTGCGCGACACAGGCAGGGATCCCGCCTTCCGTGGAGACCAGGGTGTCAGAGACCATCCACCCTCAAGAGACCTCTCGTGCGGGAAGCCGCCACAGGCCTGCGAGGGAGGAGGGATGCTCGGCTTACCTGGTCCATCTTGGGTATAAAATTCCGCCGACCTCCCATGCGGAATCGCAGCAGGTTGTAGAACTCCTCCGGGTGGCCTAAACACTTGACGAACTCCATCCTTGCGACTGCCGGGTGCGGGGCTCACCTGTCGGGATCTCCTGCTCCCACCTGTGTTTAGACGCCCGGGAGTGGGCAGGGCGAGGAGGCGGGGCCAGCGCCGGACGTCCCGCCCACCTCCCGCCCTCCTCAACCGGCCGCGCCGCTCGCGCCTCCAGGCTAGGACGCGCGGAGTGGACTGACGGACGTTGATTGGCCAGAGCTGCTCGCACCAGGAAAACGTTGACCAATCGGCGGCCAGAGGAGCCTGGCGCGATGACCACACCCTAGAATTTGATTGGAGAGCTGGAAAGCAGCCAGCGAGCACGATTGGTACCCAGCAGAGAGCCTTTGTTCCGGCTGCGTGTCGTAGGCGGGCAGCGAGCGAGGCGCCTGCGTGGACGTTCTGGAGTTCCGCGAAAGGCTTGAGAACTTTGCACGAGCCTAGGGACCTCCGCCTCCAGTCGGTGTTCACCTCTTGAGATTCCTAAGGGGTTGGCTGGCAAAGCCGTGTCAGAGTGGAAGGGTAGCAGGGACTGGAAACGCGCCTCGCGGCTTGAGAACAGATAAAACAGAGTCTTGCTTTCCTCCGAGGAGTTTCCCAGGGCTTTGCTGAGCTCCAGGAAACTCCAAGCTGGACAGCGCACAGTATTTCTCAGACTTTTCCACCCATCATTTGTGAGACGACATGGCGATGATTCTTGGGTCCCATTTTCAAAGCTGCTAAAACAAAGGGAACTGGGCTCTTAATACCTCTCGATGTTCTAGTTGATGTGAACCAGGGCTTATGTAGTGCTTGCAAAATCTGCCCGAGATTGGGCCTCCCAGGAATGTGATGGGAGCAAATACCTCCTGCTCTCCCCAGTTAAGGATTGCAAGGGGCGAGGAAGGGCTCCCTCCCTGAAGTGAATATGCTAATAAAAACATATTAAAGTTATTAGAATGTGCCAGTTTGGTCAATGCTTGTGTCCTTCTATAGAAAACTTCTGTGTTGGAGCTTTAGTCTAAAATGGGGAATTTTAGAGATGGGCATTTCATAGGGATTATATATAAACAAGGCCACAAGGGCAGGCCTTAGAATTGATTCCAATGGAATTGGTATCCTTAACTATAAGAAGAAAATATAAAAAAAGCCCCACCTCTACCACCACTACCACACACAGTGAAGGCACAGTGTTCTAGAAGGTGTATTCCAGGGCAGAGATAACTGAGTATGTCTTACTCTTAGACTTCCATCTTGAAGATCTGTGAGAAGTGAAGGATTACCTAAACACTCAGTCTTTGATTCTAATTTCCATTCAAACTATCAGTTTATTAGAAACAGCTGGAAAGTCAGACTTGGTCCCATGAGTTCCTATCAGAGTGGTAGCCAGCCCCTCCTTCCCACCCCAGCCTATGATACCCCCAGCTGTCAAAAATGGCAGCTCTTGTCAAAATGACCCATCACAGAAGCTGTCCACAGTAGTGACACCTTGCCTCAGCCTACAGCTTTAGTAAAGTACCACTGCAGGGGATGGGTCCTCAGCCAAAGCCACCTGTTTGCCAGGAAGGACTTCCCATCCTAACCCATGGGCCTGAGGCAGGGAATTTGGGGGGGGGGGGTGATGGTGAAAAAAAAAAAAAGCCACTGATTACTGAGCTTTCCAGAAAAATCTGCCAATCCCTGAGTTCCCCAAGCTCGGGACTTGAAATCCCACCAATCTTCAATCTGGATATCTCTGCCCCACTACCCCGAGATATCCTATCCTGCTAAGATATAAGCCCTGCCAATTGTCCAATTCCCTGCTGTCCACTCCTAGGAGCAGAGGACAGTCATCCCTGGATTTCTCTCTCCTCTCCAGGACCCTCCGATAAATCATGGTATTTGCAGCCTGGTGTGCATCATTGAAAGAAGCCAAGAAGCAATCAAGAGACAGGGAAAAAGTGAAGAGCCCCCCCCCCCCCCCCCGAGAGCTACAGTGCCTCTCCTGAGGAAGCTTCCTCTCATGGCTGTGTGGTTTCTGGGCACCTGTGTCTGGGCTTCCAAGTCCCAGGATACCTTTCCCTCTGAACAGAAACACACCACACACCTCAGTTCATCCAAGAATTAGGATAGCCCGTGGTAGCACTTACCAGCTTCTTTGCCTGTTGTCTTAATATTAGGCAGCCTCACAGGCACTCACATCTAGGCACAGCCAGAGGGCTTGATTCACTGGGTGCAGTGGAGTCCCACCACAGCCTACCATCTTCCTGTGGGACTTACCCAATGCATGCTCAGTCTCCTGGGAGGCCACTGTTAATGACAGTGAAACCCTGCAGAGAGTTCTCTCCAGCGAGCAGGTAGATGACCTCAAAGGCATGCTTGATGGTGCCCTGTCATAAGCTCAGGTTGCTGGGATACGCCATCATGAAGTTGATGAGACGCTCCACACATGAGGTGGGACACCAGCCTTGGAGAAGCACCAGGTGGTACAACACCAGGCATTGCATCCTGCACCAGTGCCTGTCAGACTTCTCTGCAGGGATACAGTCTTGCAGGAAACTGTCGCCTGCTTATCATCCACGCTCCAGGTGCCCCAAAAGCTTGATGTTTGAGGCCTTTGCTACCACCCTGTGACTATCTCCCATCAGTCATCTGGGCACACTGAGGACACCTCTGGCACAGATGGGAGAGTTGAGGTTTTTGGGAGTGGTGGTGGTGAGTTTTATTGTTTTTGGTGTGTGTGTGTGTGTGTGTGTGTGTGTGTGTGTGTTTCCCCTATGGCAGACTTAAGTGTGACAGTGGCATTAAACCTTGTTTACTGTTTGTTTTCCCTTTGAGGCAGTGTTTACATTGGCCCAAAACACCAGATCCCATGGCCCCAGCCTCTCCGGAGGCTGGGATGTGTGTCACCATATTCAGCTTGTGTGATCTTAAATTACATAACCTTCCCAGACTTCAGGTAAGTACGGGTGCTCAGGACTAAGGAAATGGCTTATTGATTAGGAGTACACACTACTCTTCTAGAGAACCCAAGTTTGGTTCCCAGAACTCAAGCCAGGTGGCTCATAGCCCTTGTAACTCTAGCTTTAGGAGATCTGACCACCCTGGGCACCTGCACTATTGTGCAGCTAACCCCACATGAGACACACACATTATCAAGAATAAAATCTCCTTTAAAATGACAAAAATTGATTTTTTTTTTTTTTTTTTGGTTTTTCGAGACAGGGTTTCTCTGTGTAGCCCTGGCTGTCCTGGAACTCACTCTGTAGACCAGGCTGGCCTCGAACTGAACTCAGAAATCCTCCTGCTTCTGCCTCCCGAGTGCTGGGATTAAAGGCGTGCGCCACCACCGCCCGGCCAAAAATTGAATTTTTAAATGATTAAGTGTCCATCTCCATGGGTTATTCTGTAGATTATGAACATGACCTACAAGGTGAGAGGCTGCTATGGGTGAGCCAGCAGCTAGAGATGAGCTTAGTGGTTAAGGGCACTTAATGTTTTCCAGAGGACCCAAGTACAAGTCCCACCACCCACACAGGGCAGCTCACAACTGCCTGTAAATCAGGAGATTACAACACTCTCTTCTGGCTTCCAAGGACACAGCAGCACCCATGTCCACATAGTAGATACATAGGTAGGTAGGTAGACAGACAGACAGACAAATAGAAATCAAAGTAAAAGACTATTTTTAAAAGTAGACTGGAGCAATGGCCCAGGGATTAAGAGCACTGGGTTCTTTTCCAGAGGACCAGGGTTTGATTTTCAGCATTCACAGAACAGCTCACAATGTAATTCCAGCCAATCCCTAGGGAAATCTGATGTCATCTGACATCTATAGGCACTGCACACACATTGTACACAGACATACATGCAGACAAAATACGTGTTCACATTTTTAAAAAAAAATCGTTTAAGAAGGATGAGCCCTCCATGCAGGTGACTTGGGTGTGGGATGACCCCTCAGTGAGCGGTGAGCACTCACTGCTGTTCAGTTCACCTGATCAGCACTGTCACTGGATCACTACTGACAGCCATCAAGAGATGAAATTTCCCAGCAAGGAAAGTAAGGGACCGTGAGCTATCAGCCGCTGTTTCAATGTCTCTCAAAAATCACACCATCTGCCGGCGGAGGGAGGGCAACAGAAGCCAAGTTCTCCAAGGCAGAGGGGCAGGGTTTACTTCTTCCTGTCCTGCTCCTAAGTGGATGCCTTAGGCCTACCTGCAAGGCCACTGTCACCACAGCCAAGTGCTGGATGCAACTCAGTGGTACAGTCCTTGCTTAGCGCAAGTGAAGCCCCACGTTCTATCTCAGCACGACACAGAAAAAAACAAACAAAACACCACCTTTGCCTAACGAAGACCACAGAAAATATCACACCGTTTTATTTTTATTTGCTACTCCAGTTCCATAAAACGGCTACTAACCACCTGAAAGATTGCTTCTTTACATCCCCCCAGACACGCAAATTCTTCAAACATCAACAGTCAAACATCAAAGCCCAACTTGAGGGGTAAAATAATAGCCAGCTTTTCTCAGACCCTGGACACACCTCCCTGTCCACCCTGGGGTCTCCAGCCACTGGGAGGGCACCAGGTAGGCTGATCAGCAGTACCTTCCTGAAGCTTTGCCCTTATCCTTGATCCCTCTATGTAAAAGAAGAAAGAAATTGGAGGGCCTCAAAAATCAACCAGTTCTCAAAACACGGCACAGCACACCATGAGCAACATAGCCTGGGATTATAGTATCCCCTAGCTGTTCACTCTGCTGGCCCTACCCCCCACACACAACTGTCTCCTCCAGCTGTTCCCTCCCCAGAAGCTGCACACCACCAGTCATGCTCTTTTCAGACTCATGGCTGCTCTGGGCAGTTTTTCCCCAGTCCACTGTCAGGGTTTTGACAGCATGGTGGGATTACGTAGAATTGACTAGAAAAGGAAAGCAGCTATCAATCACAATGAAAGCTGCAGTCGAGGCATAATCCTACGGATGAACGTCAGCAATACCGACTCTCCTGACCTTACTTACCCTGATCTGTAATATTATCCCTGCCTACACCCTTCTTTCAGGACACACAGCACCTGGATCTCCAAGGCTACAAGCCCCACCACGGCAAAGGCCACATGTTTTAGGAGGACGGGAGATTCTGGGGCCCCTTGGAGGACAGCTGGGGCTGGCACTGAGGGCACCACCAGGTGAGCCTCTGGAGCCCATCTGGGGGCCCAAATGTCTCCTTCATGACCTGGTGACCAGAAGGACATTGTTCCTTCTGGTAGATCTGTGTGTGCCGTTCCTTGCCTTGGAATTTGTCCCGAAGCCAGTCCTTACTGAACTCCACCACGCGATCCACGAGGGCCTCCCGAGAGGAAGAACTCAGGCATGAACCGAGAGAGAGGGGATGGATCCTTGCTCTGTACAAGGCTTCATTCTTTATAATGTTCCCTGAAAACAAAGTGAGATGTGAGGGTAGGAAAGCCTCAAACATGCTATGTAGCCTAAGCTAAACTGCTGATCCCCCCTGCCTTGCCCTCTAAGTGTTGAGTTAGGGATATGTGCCACCACACTAGCTCACAATCTGTCTCAGCTGATGATGAGTTCAGTCCATCTTGCTGGTTACTGAGCAATGGCCTTGCTAAGCAGAGGAGAGTAAGTTCAATGGTACATGGGGGCCACAGTCTAAACAGTTGACGTTTCCCCAAGGGTTTCATAATCTCACTGCAGTGACAGCTGAGGCCTACCTGGACGCATCTCAGCTTCGCTGCTCACCAGCGAGGTGCCCTTTGCTTTAGTTTCCTCATCTGAATAAAAGGGAAAGCTAACAAGTGACTATCCCATGGAACAGCATAAGGACAGGACTGTGCCCGAGTCCCTGGAGTTATTGACTCACACTGGCTCTCACCAGTATCATTGTGTAGTCAGGTCTCTGTGCACATCCAAAAGTCATTGCTGGAGACCTTGTTCATCCTTCTGGCACAGAAACAGACTCCACTGGTTCTCCCATAGGAGCACAGCACTTTCACATCTTTTCAGCATGAACTATATTCACAGCAGGCAAGTCACACTTTGTATATGCACACAGCTTTGCCAATAGCAACTGCTTTAACAGCCAGTTGTGGTGCCTCTTATTGCGCTCCTGTGGGCAGAAAATAACCCTCCCCGTACTAAGAACTACAGCATTCCCTGTCTCAGCTGGAAATGCTCACAGTTTCACTACTCAATTCTCCAGAGCAGAGACCTGCTTCTTTCTCTTGGCTTCTAAGAGCCTGGAGCTGACCTGATACCTGACTCTGCTTCGATATCAGAAGCTCCAGTGCCCAAGAGCAGTACCTATTAGTGGGCATTCTCTTCCCTCTCTTCCAATGGCCTGCAGGTCAACCATTCCCAGCATGACTTAACCCAGAACCTTCTAGATGCTCTGTAGGTCACCAGGCTTTAGAGTGTGCCAGGTACACAACGTGATCCGTCTGTCAGGAGGTCATACTGATATCGCATCAGAAGGCTTGTGACAGTCCTATCATGTCAGAACATGGTCCAAGAATGGAATCATTCGAAGACAATTCTGAGTGCTTGTGAGAAAACTCCAAGAAAACCAGACAAGAGTCTTGTGACCTCAGTTTCTTCAAAACATGGTATTATTCTTGGAATATGTTTTCATGCTCTTCCCAGGTATACCAGATAGGGGTGAGTTTACTTTGTTGTTCACACAACTGGCTGTTACGTATTAATAGATCTGTGTTTTTGTTTTTGTTTTTTTGTTTTTTGAGACAGGGTTTCTCTATGTATCCCTAGCTATCCTGGAACTCACTCTATAGACCAGGCTGGCCTCGAACTCAGAAATCCACCTGCTTCTGTTTCCCAAATGCTGAGATTAAAGGTGTGTACCACCACCACCGGGCTGTGTTTATAGATCTGTGATGGCTATTCCTAGTTATCAACTTGACCACATCTGGGATTACTACAATCCAGAAATGGAGGGCACACTTGTGATCCAGATCTTGAGCCTGGAAGACACAGGTTTCTGACATGGCGGTCTTAAGGCATAGTGGCCATGAAAGGCTTAAGCCCAGGCAAGGTAGCAAGGTAGCAAGGTCGTACACGTCTTTAATCCCAGGAGATTTAGGAATGACACATCTCTGAGATCAAGGTCAGCCAGGGACAAAGTAAATTCCAGATTCAGGCATGGTGGTAGACATCTTTAATCTGGGCCACACCTTCTGCTGGAGGCCTATACAAGGACATTGGAAGAAGGAAGATTCACTCTTTTTCACCTGCTTGCACTTACTTGCCAGCACATCTGTTGGAACCTACTGTTTCAGGATTCTAGAAGACCAGCTGAAACAACTGGTCTATGAGACTGAGAAACTACTAGATTTTTGGACTTCCCATTCACAGCTGCCCATTGTTGGGTTAGTTGGACTACAGACTGTAAATCATTACAATAAATTCCCCTTAATATGTAGAGACATTCCATAATTTCTGTGACTCTAGAGAACCCTAATACATTCCATAATTTCTGTGACTCTAAAGAACCCTAATACAATATCGTTATGGAAAAACGTGTTTTTGCCACAAGTAGCTTGTCCTTATGATTGTATATGGACTGAACTCATGAGAGCTTTATTCAGGTGACCATTCTCTTAACTCTCAGAGTATAAATTGTCTGATGCTTTGAATAAAGTTGGCTATTGCATGAAACTTTCGTCTTCCTCATTTATCAGGTCCATTTCCCAGGTCCCACTGCCTCTAGAGCAGAATACACTATCTTGTTGTGAATATTACACCACAGAAAAAAGTGAGGATCTTCCTAAACTAACCCGAGTCTAAGATCAAGGGATAAACCAACCTTAAAACCAACAGTGTTGGCACAACTGGGATAGTAGTCCTTAAGTCTTGCCTGCCCTACAGATGAGTGACTATACCATTAATCAACTCCGTGGGGCTCCTCCCATCACACAGGTCATACCTAATCCTGAGAAGTATCTCTGGTCCAAGAGTGTGTAGCACACAGGCTGAGCCTGGCTTAGAGCTTCCAAGGCTTGTCCTCGATGGAACTTTTCAGACAATATGTCACAGGTGGGCTCAATTACTGGGGGAGGGCTCCATGACATCTGGCAATTATAAAATACCAGGAAGCCACCACCACTAAAATGGAGTACCAGCCTGAGTAGACAGAAGAGATCATACATATAGTGTTCTCACACATAATGAGATCATACATTACAACCACCACTGTGTGGTCAACGCATACATTCATAAACAGTCAGTCCATAAGTATCTATAGTTACCACAACATTATCAGCTCACACATGCAACTATCAATGTACATCACCATATAGTTACTGCTGCATAACCATGTCACATGTGTGTACAGTGACTGCTATGTGGGTCACATTTACACACAGTTACTTGTCCTATATGCCGTCAGGTCAGCTGCACATTAAATTTCTATACTAGTCTAGATCAAACTGAGAAGTTAAGGTCCTATGGTCAGAATCATAAATTCCTCAGGGCCAAGAGGTAGTAAGTAAAATATGAATATACACTGCTTTCTAATACATTGCAGCAATCCATGCTGATGATGAAAAGCTGAAAATCTGAATCCAGGAGGTTAGTGGGACCAGAGCTGGGAGTTGGGGGGAGGGGAGGAGCTCATGACAGAGAGGTGAAGAAATGGCGGCAAAGAGCATCATTTCCAGTTTCAAGCCAGATTAACCAACTCCTGCATGTATGTGCCCCTAAGCAAAGACAAGACATATAACACACTTCAGAAAGAAAATAATGGGATTCATTCTAGGGATAGCTAATCCAACCAGAGCTACTCCTACACTGGAAGCTACAGAACCCGAGTCCATGTCTGACCTAGTTAGTGTTCTCAGGAAAGGCAGAGACAACTTCGGGAAGCTAGGAGGTAGGTACATGCCCATAATCCCAGTGTGCAGAGAGGCTAACAGGAGGCTTATGAATTTGAGACTAGCTTAGGCTAGTCAAGAATCATGCAGCAATGTTTCTTGCTTTCCTTTCTTTTTGTTTTTAATTGTCAGAGTTGGCAAGATGGCTCAGAGGATGCAGGCACTTGCCATCAACTCTGACAACTTGACTGTGATCTCCAGGACCCATAGAGCCAACTGCTAAAAGTTGTCCTCTAAAGCTCAACACGTGTGCTGGGGCATATGCAGCATATGCATGAATGCATGGGAGGGTATGCGCTCTCTCTCTCTCTCTCTCACACACACACACACACTCACAGTATAAATAAATAAGTCAATAAATACATAAATACATGTAATAAAAAGTTCTCTTTCAAGGATTGGAGGTGAGGCTCAGAGGTCTTGCACAGTATCACAGAAGAACCCATCACACTTATACATACTGTGTGTCTCAGTAGAAGGTGGATCCTTTGCTACAAGGGAAATTCAGAAGTGACCACACAAAACTTAGTAACTCCAAATGTCAAAATGCTTTACAAACACACTCAGGGATACACACTGGCCTGGAGACAATTCTGACAATGCACACTATCAAACTTAATAGCCCAAAGCTTAAAGACTGCAGCATGAGGCTATCCAGACATCCTAAGTTTGCCATGAAACCTTAACCTGAGTTTGATCTCCACAATCCACAGTAAGAGGAGAGAATCAACTCCCGAAAGTTGTCCTCTGAGCTCCACATGCACACTGAGGTACACACACTCATGCAATGATAACAAAATAGAACATGTTCATTGCTGGCATGTACGTAAACAGCCCAATGCCAGCCACTGGGCAAAGCCAGTCATTAGAATGTGCATTCCTGGTAACTCCCCGGGATCCCAGAGTGAACCTGACTAAACTCCATGCTGGTTAGTATTTAATTAAAGCTTGATTCAAATTTGAAAAGAAAAAAAAAAAAAAAAAGGCATACTCTTCCAAGGCGATTGGGAACTGCCCTTTAAGGAAGGAATACTACACACACGCAGAGCTTGATGCACCAAATTCTTTCCCTCAATGTTCACAAATTAAATAACTGGGAAAACTATAACCGTAAATTCAGAGCACTAGAGTCTAGAGATGCCTTTCTTCTGAGCACTAGAGTCTAGAGATGCCTTTCTTCTGAGCACTAGAGTCTAGAGATGCCTGTCTTCTGAGAGAGCTCATCCTCAAGTACCACGTTGGCTGGGAACCCATCCTCTCCTCTCCAGGACCTAAGCAGATGCAATCATCTGGATACAGGGCCAGTTCTTAGGGGTGAATGTGCACCCTTTGTGCCTAGCAAGACCTGGACATCCCCAAGTGTGGCCCCTCAGCCATGCCTTGCCACAAAGGGGGCCTCATTAACATGGTAGACCCCACTAGGACCCCTGCACATGTCACACCATTACCTGGGCACTGGGTCTCTCCAGTCACCTTTTTTGTTAGCTTTCTTTGCTCTGGAGAAGTCATTCACCCAGATACTGCCAAATAAACCAAACCTGACCTCCAGCCACCTCTGGGCATCTGCTGAAGGGATCTTCCCAAGATTATATGTTTCATCAGATCTACTGGGAACAGGCTCCCCAGATCCAGAGGAGCCTGCAGAGGGTTCCTGAGCACTGGGACCCAAGGGCAGCTCTCGGTCCACAGCCTCTTTCTGCAACATTCCCTGTATAGGTTGTGGGTTGCTGTTGAGTGGCTCCATCTCCTCATCTGGATCAAACCGAAGGAATAATTTTTTTCCATGCACCTGTGAAAAACAAAACCAGAAACAAACAGAACACATATTGACCCTAAGAGACCTTCACAGGGGCCAAAGCTTCACAAACTGCTAGCTGCCAACAGTCTGCTCCTTCCCCTCTCCCAGAGCTTCCCTGGGACAGAGGGTTTCTCTGGGTCCTTTGGTTTATTTGGCCCTTTTGTCCCAGAGGTGTGAGCAGCAGGTGCATGGCCTTGCAAATGCCTGAACGCAGCTGCAAGAGATGGATTAATGATGAGCTAGGTCTGTGCCAGACAGCAAGGCCACCCAGAACAACCTAGGAGAGATGTTCCCAAAGATTTCAGGAACACACCTGTACTGGCTGCGTCAACTTGACACAAGCTGGAGTTATCACAGAGAAAGGCGCCTCCCTTGAGGAAACGCCTCCATGAGATCCAGCTGCCAGGCATTTTCTCAATTAATTGGATCAAGGATGGGAGGGCCCATTGCTGGTGGTGCCATCCCTGGGCTGGTAGTCCTGGGCTCTATAAGAGAACAAGCTGAGCAAGGCAGGGGGAAACAAGCCATTAAGTAACATCCCTTCATGGCCTCTGCATCAGCTCCTGCTTCCTGACCTGCTTGAGTTCCAGTCCTAACTTCCTTTAGTGACTAAAAGCAATGTGGAAATGTAAGCTGAATAAACCCTTTCCTCCCCAACTTGCTTCTTGGTCATGATGTTTGTGCAAGAATAGAAACCCTGACTAAGACAAATTGGAACCAGCATAGTGGTGTATCCCTGTGACAACCTGACCATGTTTTGGGGAGGACGGTAGAAGGACTTTGGAACTTTGAGCAAGAAGAGCTACTGGGATGTTAAGAACTCTGTGGAATGTTCTGTAGGAGCTTAGAAGACAATGTTGAGAACAGTGCAGATGATGGAGGCCTGGCTTGTGAAATTTCAGAGGGAAGATTAAAGACTCTTATCAGAGCTGTTGCTATTTTGATTATGAAGATTCTGTGGTTCTGGTTAGCTGGGGCTGAAGAATCAGCTGTGATTAACAAGATACCAGAACTACTAAACTGAAACCTTTGCATTACTGGGACTACTGACGCTGGCTAGCTGGAGCTAAGAAATTACTGGTGATTAAGAAGAGACTAGCTTGCCGGGCAGTGGTGGCGCACGCCTTTAATCCCAGCACTTGGGAGGCAGAGGCAGGCGGATTTCTGAGTTCGAGGCCAGCCTGGTCTACAAAGTGAGTTCCAGGACAGCCAGGGCTATACAGAGAAACCCTGTCTCGAAAAAACCAAAAAAAAAAAAAAAAAAAAAAAAGACTAGCTTAGCCGGGCGTGGTGGCACACACCTTTAGTCCCAGCACTCGGGAGGCAGAGGCAGGCGGATTTCTGAGTTCAAGGCCAGCCTGGTCTACAAAGTGAGTTCCAGGACAGCCAGGGCTATACAGAGAAACCCTGTCTCAAAAAAAAAAAAAAAAAAAAAGAGAGAGAGAGAGAAGAGACTAGCATCATTGAGGTGAAATCTTCTGGGAAGTGTTTTCTGAGAGCAGAGAGGCTGTGTTCCAGAGATAGCCAAAGTTGTACCTCGTGCTGCAGCAGGACTTGGTAATGTGTAAGAGTCACCCAGGTGGTACTGGTTTTGAAGGCATGAAGGGGTCCTGCAGAGCAGCTGAGGCTCGGCACTGTGAGAGGCCACGAAAGGCCATTGGTGCAGGTGCAGCCTCAGTTATAATGATGGCTCAGGACTTGAAAGGGTCATAAAAAGGAATTGAGGCTTGGCACCATGAAGAGAGCTTATGAGAGGCTATTGTTGAAGCCTACTTTCAGTGGAAGACAGCAGTGTTTTGGAGATGCCAGTACCATGAGATGACCATCAAAAACAGCAGCAGCAGTGGAGTACAGGCAGCTGGAGCCTACAAGACAAGCTGTGTGCTACAAGGGCCAGAGCTGGAGAAGTGACCCAAGTCCTTGGAGGAGCCCAGAAGATTGTGAGTGGTTCTGAAGAAGTATTTAAAAAGTATAGCAAAGTAAAAACAAAATTTGAGGCTTTTAGGCCCAGGCTTGGGAGTGTAGCCTTTGTGGCTTAGTGCTCCAGGTTCTGGTCATAAAACAGATAACGCCATTCCTTCCTCCACCCACCTGCTTCCTGGGTTCAATTCAAAGAATGGCACCCTGACCATTACTGCCTGCAATGCAAATGTGCGATCTTTAGGGGCTCTTAGATTGTTAGGGGCTTTTAGAAACTGTCTTGAGAGATAACCTGACACTTGTGACTTTATACTTCCTTGTGACTCTTAACTGGTATTTTTGGTATTTTCCAACAACGCCCTCCCCACCTCCATGAATTGTGGTTTCTTCCTTTAAATACCCCCTTACTCAGCTACTCGGGGCGCCATGGTCCTCTACCCCTGTGTGGTGTATGACCATGGGCCCGAGAACGCTCTCGAATAAAAATCCTCTTGCAGTTGCAGCAAGACCGTTTCTTGTGTGATTTGGGGTGTCGCCTCTCCTGAGTCAGAACGTGGGGGAGTCCTCACGTGTGGGTCTTTCAGTTCCCAGACATTGGACAGTTTGAGTTTGCTTCTGATTGTGACTGTGCTCTGATATTTTTCCCTCTTGAAGGAAGAAAGTATTTTATTGGAGCCCACACTTAAGAGGCTTTGAATTTTAAAAAAATATTGGATATTTTAAAGGGATTGAAATTTTAATATGTAAGAATTTGTAAAGACTGTGGGACTTTTAAAGTTATTTAGATCTTGGGAATGAATAAGAAAGTAAGGGTGGCCGGGCAGTGGTGATGCACGCCTTTACCCATCTACAGTCAGATCACACAGCTAAGCTAAGCAGCAGCAGAAGCAGCAGCGGCAGCAGAGACCACATGTCACTGTCCAGAATTCACCCCACATCTCCTCCATGCAGATCCTCATAGCTAAGCAGGAATACCAGAGTACAGCCAGCCCTGCCCTGTTCCTGTCTCTCCTGTTTTAGCCATAAGGATGCAACAGGAGGAAGTAGAGGTTATCCCAGAAGAACAGAGGACTCATCTCTCAGCCAGTGTAAAGCAGGCAAGGCAGGACTCAGTAGCATCTGAAGAGAGACTAAAATTACCATGGTAAACTGAAGAGATGGGAGTGGTAACAGAATTGAAGAAGAACGGAACAATGTGCAGCCCAGGGGAAACATGGCCACACCCTGGGTAAGAATTAACTGGGCTGCAGGCAACTAGTGCGAGCAAAGAACAACTTGGGGCAGGGGTCGGTCCACGGGAGTCCCTGAGTGCCCTGAAGGAATTCTCCCACCTGGGACGAGGTCTGAATTCAGATCCTTGACAGTGTTCAGCCCTTACTTCACAGCTGGCTTACGGGGACCCGTGGCACCCACATCGAAGATGCACATAAGTCAAAAGAGTTCTCCTGATCCTGCGTGGGGTCATCAGGTCCATCCTTTTCAGACATTCTTCACAGCCCCCAGTCCATTGTGGCAGGATATGTCACACCAAGAGCAAGGCCACATGCAGTCCTAGCGTGGCTGTCCAATGCTTAAAGAAAGGATACCACTAGCCATCTTCAAGGCCAGATGTCTCCAGGGGAGGTGGGGTGAACCAGCACAGCTGTGTGAGACCTGGGGAAGCAAAACTCACCTGAGCATCCTGGAGCCACAGAGACTGAAAGGCGGCAGGATGGAGCTTCTTACTGCTGCCCCCCGTCTTGACCACCTTCTGGCCCACAAAGGGGGAGACAAGATGGTGAAACTTCCTCACAGATGGCCCTTCTGGCATCTCTGCAGGCAGAAAGCTACAAAGGAAACCCCTGACTTAGCCTGGCCTTCCCTTAGCCCAGCATGTCTGATGACCAGTGTGGCACCCCAAGGAGTAAGTTTGGGCCACCCACTCTAAGAATATAGATGCCAAAAAACAGCTGAACTGAGGTGTGTGTGTGTGTGTGTGTGTGTGTGTAGCGGGGGGGGGGGGGGAGTGTCAAATCTCGGAGAAGACTGATGATAAGGGCTTCTCAGCAATGGTTTCTCTTCCTGGCCCCTCAGCCTTAACCACACAGCAAATACTAATCACAATAGTGTGCTAGGTGTCACGTAGCTGGTACTGTCTACTTCGATGGTGTTGCCACCTCAGTGGCCAGCCACTCCTTGTTTGGTTGGTTAAGGCAGAGTCTTGCTACTCCATAGCTCTCGGCGAGCTGAATCTACGTAGTCCTAGCTGTCCTCAAACTTTCATTCCAACTCTCTTCTGACTGATCCAGACTTGGAGACCACCTCAGGTAAAGGAGATCTGAACTAGTTATGTGATCTCTAGAAATGGTTCTCTATCTGTAACCACAGTGCTGGCAGAACCCGGAACCATGACAAGTAGACAGCAGCCAGGCATGCTGCCAACCAGCCTAATGCCTCATAATATGCAGGGTCACTGAAAAGGCCAGGCAGGTCTACACATCACCCCTCCCCTCTCTGTCCTCAACCATCCAAAGTCACCGGGAGCCACCAGGATGAGATCGCCTGGGTAGCCTACACCCAGATTTTACTGAGCAGGCGTTGTCCTCCCATCCCCCACGCAAAGCTCTACCTAACCTCACCTGCCACTTACCAACACCAGGCTCATAAATTGAGGTAAAAATCAACAAAGGCATACAGCGGGTAGTTATTATTGCAGTGTTTCTAAAAGCCAGGCTGGCTGTTAAGCCTCACTCTCTAGCCCAGAACAATCCTTCTGCCTCGGTCTACCAAGTGTGAGCCATATACAACTCCCTCCCTACTAAGACATTTAAAATATACTTTAATCGAAAAATTGGGATGCCCCAGACATCCTGAAAATTCTCGTAGCTTCATAAATAACACAATCAATAATGCGATTTTTCTATCTTAAGACAGGTTTGCCTATATTTCAAATGCCAAGCTGGCCTAGAGGCCACTGTGTATGGGTGGTCTCCAGCACATCACAACCCCTGGTTTATGCTCAAATCCAGGGCATCTTGCAAGCAGGGCAATCCCTTTACCAACTGGGCTACGGCCTCAACAATGCTTAACTAAATTCATTTGCGCTTAGATTCCATTCACACACTCGGAAATGTGGTAACAGTTCACCTATTCTGACCTTCAGAGAAAGCTGCCGGGCTGGAAGCCAGCTTGCCAGGCACTGGTGCCCTAACCACCTCTAAGTTCAGTCTTCCTGGCTACCGGCAGAGAAAGTTCTGGAAAACACCGCCAGTACCCAGTACGATGCTGCATGCAGCCTAATCTTAAATCTCTCCGGCAAGCCTTTAATCCCAGCACTCTGGTGGCAGAGGCAGGGTTCACTCAGAGTTCAAGGCCAGCCTGGTCTACAGAGAGACACCCCCCACCCCCACACCCCCGCCCAAACACGCACAGGACTACACAGAGGCCCTGTCTCAAAACAAACAACTCTCCGCCCCTGGGTATGGTTTGATGGACAGGAAAAGAATGGGAAGAGTTGATGAGAGAGAACCTTGGGCTTCGTCGCTAGGGTGAGGTGGCCAGGCTGCGCAGGACGTGGCCCCTTTTCTCCAGGAGCCAGGAGAAAGTCTTAGGCCACAGCGTTTCCTAATTCTTCCGAAGGGGGAAGGGAACACATGAGGGTCACGAGGGCTCAGGGAGTCCGAAGGCAACGTGATCAACAAAAACAAACTTACAACCAGGCTGCGCGTGTCCAGAAGAGACACTGCTTAATTTTTCTGTGAAAACAAGTGTTAACTACGTGCACGTGTGGGCTACAGAGGGCAGGGAGGAGGCTGACGCAGCCCCAGGTGGGTCCTGGGAAGATGTTCGCTCCCAGCAGCCGCAGCAGGATCACCATCCACGTGCGCCTTCCAGACCAGGGCGGGGAGGACGAGTTCAGCCATTGGAGCGCACGGGATCCGTAGCCCGGTAGCTGGGATTCCACTGGCTCCTCCCCGGAGGGGACCGGAAGCTACTTCCTGAACTCAAGGGCTCCTCCCCCGGGCCGAGCTGGTCTTGGAGGTGGGTGGGGAGCTGCGGGCTCCTCTCCTGTTAGATGAGTTCTCTGAGATGGAGGAGGTACTTGCTTTTCCCTGGGGGTGCTGAAGGTGGGGTACATCCCTGATGAAGAGCTACAGGTTTCTTCCCTGGAGGCGCTGGAGGTGGGGGTTCACTTCGGGATGGGTGATGGAGGCGTCTCTACTCGGGCTCCTCCTGCAAGTAGGAGGGGTGTTGCGGTCTCCTTCCCGGGGTGACCACTGGAGGCTCAGCTCTCTGTCTCCCACCCCTACCATCGCCCCTTCCCTCTCCCCTCCTGAAACCACCACAGTGATTCAAGCTCTTTCTCTGGGAAATAACTCTGGGAGCACCTTCGCCTACCCTCCAGAGTCACCATACCTCTGAGTTATCCCTCCCCATCCCAAGTCTCCCCGTTTCCTCTCCCAGGCTTGCCTGGGAAAGAGTGGACTGGTACTGAGGATAGGCAAGCGCTCAGAATCCAAAGGACTTGAGTGGCTCAGGCCAAGACATTTCAGTTTCGCCACACCCTTCGCGAAGGTTTTTTTTTTTTTTTTTTGTATGGGTTTTGTATTTTTGAGACAAAGCCTGGCTAGTCCTGAACTCGTGCATGAACCGCCAAAGTTAGTTCCTTTAGTACTGGGATTTTTAAACACAGCTAGCACACCTGGCCTGTAACACTTTTAAAGAGTGAGATTTATTTACTTTTGCTTTGTATTATTTTAATCGTCTTTGAGTTTTTACTATACGCTTTTAAAACGTTGTGTATTGAAGTGTTTTTTGAAAGATTAAAGTTGATACCAGGTTATTAAAAAATAGGTCATCAAGAAGGGTTGGAGCCAGCACTGTACAGGATGTCAGGAGACCTTTGGTGAACTCCGAGGCCTTCGGAAGTGGCTAAGGTGACAGTCTCTGAACTTGGCCAGCCTGGGGGAGACAGCCCTACTTCAAGGAGGGGTTCAGCTAGCCTTCTACCATATCGCTGACTGTAGGGCAAGAATAGGAAATAAGGAGAGGAGGCCTCTAGTATCTCAGAGGTACAAAGCTCCCCTCAAGGCAGAGGGTGAGCTTGAAGGTGCGACATTTGCAGGAGGGGTCCCTTCTTTTTGTGTATATAAGGACTGGGGCATGTGTTCCCACTTTTGGTATCTGGCATCTTGGGAGACTCACATCTTCTACAGGATACAGTATGTCCCTGTGGCAGCTTTCACACACACACACACACACACACACACACACACACACACCTACCTATAAGCCATATCCTAAAGATAAGCCTTGCCTTATCTGGTGGAATTGGAGCTGTGCACCTAAGAGGTCTCTTCTGAGCCCAAGGGACTCTGCAGCTGAGAAAAACCAACAGCTCACCGTTTGCTGCTGTCACTTATAATCACAAGTACAGTTTACTGAACACACACCTTGTGCAAGTCACCATGGAAAGTCTTTAACCAGTCTGACTGCTTCATTAGCTGTGAGAAAACAATATCTAAATCCGGTCTTTAAATGGAACATCTGTGTCATGGTGTTAGAGACATAAAGCCACACTCTGTAAACCCTGATACGTATATGAGTCACTCAGGAACGCTTAAGTGTAGGTTATGAGAAATCTGTCGCAGGACCAGAGATGTGCCTTTCTGGCACTGATGCTGCTTGTATATTTATTAAAAGACCACACTCTGGCTTGGAGAATGGATCTAAGAAGTCACATTTGTTGAGGGAATGCTTGAGATATTAGGAAGCATTCACAAGCTAAGGATTGTTCAACTCAGGCTGTGCAGGGGCTCCACAGATAGTAAGGTTCTTATTCCAGGGGAGTGGAATTCTGGAATCCAAAAGACAGGTTTTACATCTTGGTTCCGTAGTACTTCTGTGACTTTCGACATGTGACTTGAAACCTGTATTTTTGTGTGCGAAGCATGTTTGCAAAGACGTACAAATGTTTCCTTCAAGCTGGCTAAAGCTGTCAGTGTCTGGCAGCAGTAGTGCTCAATAAACATTAGTGCTTTTGAGTAGCAGACTTTGGTTGTGTTAATCTCAGATCAAGGGCTTGAAAACCCTGCCAACGGAGCTGAAAGGGGAGAAGCGAATGCCTGTGCCCCCACGTGGTGAATGCACAAACTGCATGCACAGTGCTTCCTGGAGCTCTCCCTCGTCCTATGAAGGGGCTCTGGAACCGTAGGGAAGGTCACTGGATGGCAGCATTGGAGGATCTGGTCCTTCAAGTGACCTCTGAGGCCACTATGATCTGAGCCTCCTTTTTCATAACTGGGTTGTCCTCATTCAACTCTCCCAGGCTGGCCATGGGTGACCTTTGAGACAGTTTCCACATTCTTAGCAACTAGACCCCTAAACGCTCATAGAGTGTAGACTTGTACCTCCAGGAAGGGGATAGAGTGATTGTCAGAAATTATCCAGTATTCATTAAGCTACATAAGGCTTTCTTCAGGCTCCATTTGGCCCACCAAGCACTTGAGCACCCTAGACAGACTTGAATTGGCTAATCAAACAGACTTCCAAACCTTGACTATACCAGATTCTCAAAATAGGGTTTCTTATTATTTTATTTGAGGCAAGGTCTAGTGTAACTCAGGCTGACCTTGAACTTGTGATCCTCCTGCTTCGAGAGTGCTGAGGTAACAGGCATGTACCACCACACCTGCTTTATACGGTGCTGGGGAATGAACCCAGGGTTTCCTGCATGCTTTACCATTGAGGTACATCCCCAGCCTAAACCTTTCTCATCTAAGTTACTTATCTCAAGTGTTTGGTTATGGCAAAGGAAAGTTGACAACTGCAGTCAACATGCCAACCTTTGGGGCCAGGGCTTCCTTGTAATCATCCTGCAGCCCCACATTCAGGGCATAGTCAGTGATGAGAAACTTGTGGCCACTAACATCTATCCAACCAAACACAACTATAGCTAAGCTGCCTCCTGCTCAGAAGCCAGGGCCAAGGCTTACCCAACTGCAGAGCGACTTAAAACTGGGTTGCAGAAAGTTCCGTTCGTGCCGGTGGCGTAACCATAATGCAGTGTGATTTCTTATGTACACTTGCCCCTTGAAAAAGCCATTTATTCTAAGGACATCATTTTTCATCGCCCCTCACCCCAACCATGTTCCAACAATTTGGAAGTGTGCCTTTGCCGTTGTTGATAATGGACAGTGTCTGCCCCCAGGCCTGTCTCATCTTTTATAGTCTCTTGGATAAAGCAACTCACGCTTCCTTAAGTGTTGATTGATTGATTGATTGATTGGGGGAGGCAACAGTCTGCTGATCCAGGAGGATGAGTTACCTTAGTTGGAGGGAGGTACCAATTATGAGAATACACAAAAAGAGTTCTGAAACCCATTTCCAAAGAGACGTGATGTAAATGTTTTAAGCAAAAATGCCCTAATCCAAAGCCATGACCCTCTTCTGGCTAACAGTTTGGCATCTTGTCTTCTTACTAGGACTCACCTTACCTGACTGACAGGAGCTCTCAGTCTAGTGGCTTTGGCTATTTTTTTTTTAAAAGATTTATTTATTTTATGTAGGCGAGTACACTGTCACTGTCTTCAGATAGCAGAAGAGGTCATTGGATCCCATTACAGATGTTTGTGAGCCACCATGTGCTGGCTGGGAATTGAACTCAGGACCCCTGGAAGAGCAGTCAGTGCTCTTAAATGATGAGCCATCTCTCAAGTCCCCAAGCTATTCTTCTTTTTTTTTTCTTTTTAAAAAATTAGATATTTTTTTTATTTACACTTCAGATGTTACCCCCTTCCTAGTTTCCCCTCCGTAAATCCCCGATCCCCTCCCCCCCCTTGCTCCCCAACCCACCCACTTCTGCTTCCTGGCCCTGGCATTCCCCTATACTGGGGCATCGAATCTTCACAGGACCAAGGGCCTCCCATTGCTGGCCGACTAGGCCATCCTCTGCTACATATGCAGCTGGAGCCATGAGTCCCACCATGTGTTTTATTTGTCTGGTGGTTTAGTCCCAGGAAGATCTGGAGATACTGGTTGGTTCATATTGTTGTTCCTCCTATAGAGCTGCAAACCCCTTCAGCTCCTTGGGTACTTTCTCTAGCTCCTTCACTGGAGACCCTGTGCTTTGTTCAATAGATGGCTATGAGCACCCACTTCTGTATTTGTCAGGCACTGGCAGAGCCTCTCAGGATACACCAAACTATTATTCTTTTTAAGAGCTGAAAAGTTTTTCTTGGGCCACTAAGATGGGTTACTTGAGCGGAGAGAGCATTTACCACACAAGCCTGAAGACCTGAGCTTGATCCCTGGAAGCTATAAAATGATGGAAAAGAGAGAACGGATTCCCGGAAGTAGCTCTCTGACCTCCACTGGGGTCCGATGGCATGTGTGCCCATTAACACAATTAACTAAATAGTTTTGAAAGGATTTTATAACATTTCCTGGTTTTACATAGAAAGGCGTGACTCTCCCTGAGTTATTACTACTGGGAAATGACCAGGGTGCCGAGAGATCTGAGGCCCTAGGTGCCTGGTAGGTTTGACATAAGCCAAGTGAAAGGTAGGATGGTTTTGAAGGTGACGTGTAAGCCCTGCCAATGCTACAGGGACCATATGAGACACAGCCTTAGGACCAATGAGTGCGTCACACTTGTACTTCTCAGATGAAGCAAATAGGCAGTCCTGTCACCTGAGGTGAAGCCAAAATAGATAAAGGGGACAAAGCTATGTCTTTGTCTCACTGGAGTATTTACCCCTTGGGGGCCACCATTCAGGATGTGTTCTAAACCAGTAGACAGGAGAGATCGAGGACCATCTAGTTAAATGGAGCCGAAAGCACTCGGGCAGATGCTCTAAAACTGTCCCCACTCACAGGGTGACTTCTATGTGAGAAGGTGGGGACAGAGGAGCTTCAGTGAAGGCAGCTGTGGTCCTCTCCAGCAATCTGAACCCTATCCTAAGATCTTCCAGTGCCACCTCTCACCAGCCTCCACCACCAGTTCCCAGGTGCTAACTACCAAAACCATGAGGGGGAAACTGGGTAGAGGCTGCCTGCACCATTTGGTCCACTAAAAAGGGCAAGAACACCAGGCCTGTTAGAAAAGACTTCGGAGGAAACAGGAATACAGATAAATTTATTAGTTAAATACTGATTTTACAGCCATTTCACCTTAAGACAATGTTAACGGGTTGTGGAGGAGGGGCAGGCATGGGGAAGGCGGCCTTGAGGGAGAAACAGCGAAAATGATTACAACAGAATCTTGGTTCGAAGCTATTCTCTGCTACGGCCAGTAAGGTTTAGGGGTGGGGCTGGGAATTTGGGGTAAAATAAAGTTGTGCCACAGTTGGCTACAGCTCTGTGGGTGATGAGGACAAGGAAGAATCTCTGGGAGCCCCAGTAATGGTGGGAGATGGGAGGGAGGCCAATCCTAGGACAGCTGCTATCATGACTGTCCTGCTAGCCCTGGGGACATCTTCTCCCGTCTACCACCTTTGTCCTTTCACAAATTTCCTTTAGTTGTTTCTGCTTTGAATTTATTTTGCAAACAGTCTATATTTTCTAGACAAAGGATCTGTGCTGGAGAAAGTCCCAGAGCCAGGTAACTGTCTGACTTAAGAGGGCTTGGCTTGGCAGGCTCAGGGCAAGCAAGCCAGAGTCCTGGGAACAGTATTGTGCTGTAGACACAACCTCCAGAGGGCACCCCCCCCCCCCGAGGTGCAGATGAGCGTAGTCACCAAGGCTGCTTTGGTAGTAGGTTTTGTTCCTCCTTGGAACCCCTGTGTGTGAAGGGGTAAAAAGGATGCTGGGAAATAGCACCTAGTGGCATTAGCTGCACAACTGGGCTCTAGTTTTCCAGAGGGTAGGAGATGTTCAGGCTGGAGAGCAAGGGGTTTGATGTTCCTGGGAGAGGAAGGGAAGGCACCATTGCCAGGCTGCGATTTGATGAAGCTATTCTGTGTGATGGGTGATGTGCCTTCCCCTCACCTAATCTCCCCAAGAAGCATTCAGTAACATCTGCATTGAACCCAGCACTTTGGAGTCAGATCTGGTATGGGACATGCAGAGATGTGCCATGCCTCAAGCAAGGGGAGTGTTGGACAAGGGCAGGGCTTCTATGTGTAGTCCACAACAAGTAGACACCCTGCTCAGACTGTAGATGGTGTCTTGAAGCCTCCGCCCCTACAGCCACTCTAGGATCACAAAGAAAAACCCACCACCACAACCAGGTGGGGAGCTGGGGTGAAGGAGATCATGTGTTTGTCCTGGACAGGCAGGTGGAGAATGAGGAAGAAGTCTCCTGCTACATTGAAGAGCCTCACTGTGCTGTGCTTGCAGCCAAGGTGGGCTTCTCTGTAAGAACGCAGGCTTTTCCAGTGCTCCACCTGCAAAGGTGTTTGAAGCAACCCGGCACACCCATATCCCTAAGTGATTGTCAACAACTTCAAGTTCTACCCAGTTGTTCTTCAGGAGTTGTTCCCAGACAAAGGGGCTGGCCAAGGGTGCCCCAGCCTTTTACTTTGCTGGCCCCCACGTCCCAAGTCCGAGCAGGAATTTGAAGAGGGAAGGAGGGGGGGCGCTGATTACGCGGTGATTATGTCCCCATGACTGTCAGCCAGGACCAGGCTGTTCCAAGAGTCCTGCTTGGAGCTGGCCTGCGATGTCTGAGTGACAGGAGATGCATAGCCTTGTGGGGAGAGCTTCAGAGCCGACAGCACTGGATGGATGGAGGGCCCATGGCCGGACACAGTACTGAATGTCTGGAAGGCAGAGAGCACAGTGAGCCAGTAGGATGCTCCTGGGGATCCGAGGACCAGGGTTGGAGAGGGAATGAGGGAGTAAGACTAGCTGCTTCCCTAGGCCCTAGGGTCCAGACGCAGAGGGTCTGTGTGCTTCCACTCTGGCTTCTGAGCACTGTAACCAGAGGCACAACCCAGGAGTTTTGTGCTCCTGTGCTTTCTCAGAAAGCTCTGGCAGCCACAGGAGACACTCTTATTACCACTCCCTGGTCAGATAGAGGTCTTCTGGGTCCAGCTGAGGTCACCCTCTCCACCTGAGAGAGTTCTAGTACCCTCACTTCTGTGGAGCCAGGTTCTCTCTAGTTTACTCTTATGGTAGAATTCTCAACCATTGTCTCACAACTAGGGGTGGCGGGGCTGGGAAACCTGTGACTTCCTCATCCCCTAAAAGGCAGAGGAACAGGGGTGCCATCAGACCTGTAAGAGGGCACGGTCCCTTGTAGGGCCACTCAGAGGCTCTCGGGAACCTAGAGCTCATGAAAACAGCTTCCCACCCTCTTTGGTTCCCAAGCCTATGACATGCTCACACCATCTTCCTGCCTCCTCCTCTGAAAATCCTTCAAGGCTAGGCTCAAAGCTCTTCAAGCTCTAGAGTCCAAATCTGCTTCCAACCCCAACACTCAAGACTGACTCAGGGAGCAGTTGTACTATCTGCCACATGCACCCTGGGTGCAGAACCTGGGTCCTTCCTCTTGTTCCCAAAGGCCCCAGCACAGGAAGGCGCTAAACCTTAAGCCTGTGATATTCTTTGTGTCTAAATCTGTGGAGCTGGACAAGAGGTACCAAGGGCTTAGAGGCTGGGCTGCTTGGAGGCCAATAGCTTAGGGCCAGGCTACAGCTCACCTCCCAAGGCAGGACTGGCTACTGGGATCAACTCAGTCCCCCTACCCACCTGGGTCATGGAGCTGCTGTGCCCATAGTGAGATGACAGCCCGGGCTCTGTCTTGATAGGGCGCATCTCTTCACTGCTGCTGCTGCTGCTAGTGGCGTTGCTGGAGTTACCGCTGGAGGCGCTGCTGGAGGGAGGGAGGGTCTCGCCAGCAGGACCTGCAAAAAAGGAGGTAGAGTCAGGAAACCCAATCCAGCTACAGGGACAGAGGCCTTTCTTATACTTGCTGGGTTGCGGGGTGGAGCAGTTCTCAAAATAGGACAGAAGCATCAAAATCCCAAAGAGAGCATTTTACCTTCTTGTAAAAACCGCTGCAGCCCAGGCTGGTCACAAACTCACTGTGTAGGTAAGGATGCCACTGAACTGACATTCCTGCCTCCGCCTCCCAAGGGCTGGGTTTACAAGCCTCTGCCGCCATGCCCGGTTTATGGAATGCTAGGGGCTGAAGCCAGAACTTTGTGTGTGCTAAATAAACACACTATCCACTGAGCTGCATCGCCAGCCTCAAGGGAACCTTTTTCAAAAGTCTCTGAGTCCCTTGTGACCCTAGATCCAGGAGAGACGATCCTGGAGACCATGTTGTGTTTTGGTATTCTACACTCTTGATACTGCTTCTTAAATGCAAATACTATATATTGCAGGATACTGCCAGAGGGTTCTGGGACACCAACTCATAATTAACTGTATTAACTTCTCTGTAGTGAAGTGTGGATAGCCACACTGCTTGGGATGAGTAGAGATTAAAAATGCCCTGTGCTCTCCAGAACAGATTCTGCTATGGAATTTACTTTTCTGGATTTCCACTTAGGGGTTGAGGGGTACTCCACTGAACCCAATGCCTGTTCTTCCTGTGCCTGCCACACAGGATGTGGGAGATTACCCAGGGGCTCTGCTGCAGTCACAGTCTGGGAGGCAGAAAGAGGCAGGACCCTGGGGGTGGGGGAGGTGGGGTAGGAGGTTCAGGTAGGAAATACTTCTCCCAGCAGCTCCAGCTGAATTTAGGAAACCGGGATGATGGCCATGCCTTTGGTGATGGCAGTGGGCAACTTGGTGAGTCTGCCTGTCTGCAGTGAGAAGTGAACTGTCTGTCTCATCAGCCAGCTCAGTTCCTCTGCAACTGAAGCCCGGCAAACCGTAATTTGGCAATGTGCAGCAGAGAGGGCTCTGAGTAGGGAACATTAGTGACTTTCTTGATCTAGCAATTAAGAAGGCACTGCCAGGTGTGGTGGCGCATGCCTATAATCTTAATACTTTAGAAGGCTGAGGCAGGAGGGGCCATGAGTTCAAGGCTATCCTGAGCTACATAGAGACTGTGACAACAGAACGGCATATTGAATAGACTATTGATCCCGGAGTGAACATTCCAGATCCCAGTCAATAGCAATGTGATTTTAGGCCATTGCCCTTGACTTTCAGTTTGCTTCTCAGGAAGATAGGAGGACACTGCTTCTGTGGGGTCTTGAGAGGATCCCTGAAGGAACTTGTACAAGTTCAGAGTACCATGTGACACACATGTACCCCGATTATAGATCAGTCTGTCAGGAGTACGCTAACGGGAACTTGTCTGCTTTGATCAAAGCTTGAAAAATGGACCACTGAGCAAAATTTCTCTCTCCAGCCCCACACTGATTCAACCAGCCTATTGCAAGGGCAGTCGTCATAGGGTTTCCTTGTGCTGACTTCTTTACTGGGTTATTACTGTGCTCTGAGAGAATTGAGGAGGTTAGCATTGTACCTTGGCTGCCAAGGGTGGCCGCCTACCAGAGCAGACATGGTTCTCAGATGCTCTGGGAGCTTCTGACTTGTTTCATGCTTACACACAGATCTATTCCTCACCTGCTGGTGTCTTAGATTTATTCAGGTTCTTGGGCTTCCGTTTTCTGGTTTGAATTCCCTCCTTCCGCATTGCAAGAGGCCTGGGAACCTGAAGGGTTGGAATTAAATATGGATTTCCAGTTGTGAGTCTGTTATAGTATTGACACACACACACACACAAATGATGGTTTTTAAAAGAAGGAGCAAGTGGATTCTATTCTAGAGGGAAGAGCAGTGAGACCTACAGAATGGGAGTGGAGAAGGCTCCTCTCAGGCAGAGCTGAGGGCATGGGGGGGTGGGGCATAGACACAGCAGGGCAGGGCATCCACTCACCCCGTGGAGCTTCATGTAGAGGCCGCAGGCATTACACACGGGCTCACCCTCGGCATTACGACGCCACAGCGTGGTGGTGGTAGTCTGGCAGTTGGCACAGGAGAGGCCTACCCGGCGGGAAGCGGACTACAACATAAAAAGGAAGCGTTTTGTGTTTAGTAGGGCTAGGCCAGGATAGTCCCTTGGGAGCCCCTTGGGCTAGCCTTAGCACTATCTCTGGGTATCTAGACCATTCATAGAAACAGATGGGAGGCTAGGTCAAAAATTCTTCCCCAAGGTGGAATTCATGAATTCCAGGGCCTGACGTTTGGGGTGTTTAGGGTGAGGAGTTTGATGGGCTTCAATGAGGAAGCTTCAGAATGTAGCTCTCTATTCCCCTTCCCTGTCATACCAATAAGGGTCCATGTTGCTCCAAAAGGAGGGATCTCCATCTACCCATGACAGCCCATGCATTGGGGCAACACTAATTAGTAGGGTGCAAATACAATTGGGGTAGGTCAGTAGAACCAAAGGGAGGGCATTCTATCCGTGTGTTACATCACACTCAGCTCTGTAAAACCCTGCCTGAGCCCGAGAGCCCCAGTACTGCATAATACCCCTCTCATGATCTGAATCATTTTTCTGTCTAGAGGATCCTGAGGATGGTATTAGTCAGGGTCAGAGGGCATTAAACAAAGAAAGCAGAGATCCAGGTGGCAAATACCAGGCCTTCCCAACCAGGACGCACATCGACTGCTTTGTCTTCTTGGACTCTGGGTTGTGCTAGGGGATCAACTGAAAATAAGACAGATGCTGGTTTACAACTGGCTTTCAAGATAAAGGGCCTGGAGACCAGGAGACCTGGGTCTGGCTCCTCATGGCCAGTGGCTGTTGCCAGTCACCTGTTTGAGCTTCACTTTCCTCTATTGCATTGTGATGGATTAGCTGGGCCAGCATCTTTAGAGCGAGTGCAAGCTCACTCTAAGAGTGTGAGAGGCTCCTTCCTTCCTCCCACATACCTAACCCCTCAGCTTATATCCTTCAAGCCTCAAAGCCAAGTTCAGGGAGGAGGGGAGAATCTGTTTGCTCTCCAGGCTGGTGGACCTAAGCCATAGAGATGCTCACTTACCAGGCGGCGCTGAGGCTTAATGAGGGGCCGGTTGATACCATTCATCTTGTGATAGAGGCCACAGGCATTGCACAGGTAGTGTCCTGTCCCATCTCGCCTCCAGAGTGGAGTGGACATGGCCCCACAATTGACACACTCTCTACCTTCTGAGAAGTCATCAAACATATCTATTGGGGGAGGACACAGGAGAAAAGACAGAAATGGTTTGTTTTGCTCAGAGACCTTTCATCTAGAAAGCAGGGCAGGATGTCTCCCGGGAGACTGAGTCTTCCTCACTTAGGACCGAATAGCCAGTGGGTTCCACTCTCTGCCATCCAGGGCTGCATAAGATAGAATCATCAGCTGCCCAGGTTCTAGGGGACCCTTTTGAATTCATGTCTTGCCTCTAGACATCTTTATAGTATCCACCTAACCTACTCAGATCCTTTTCTTCATTTTCCTTTTCAAAATTATGGCCATGTGATGATTTGAACATGAACTGTCCCCACAGCCTTCTATTTTGGACACCTGGTCCCCAGCTGGTGGCTCTATTTTGAGAGGCTGTGGAACCCAGCTAGGAGGTGGAACCCGGCTGGTGGAAGCTCAAGGTTACACTGGGACCCTTGCTCCTCACGTGCTCTCCCTGCTTTCTGGTCTGTGGTACTCTAAAACCTCCACAGTACACTGACAGCCCTACTCACTCCTCCATGATTCCTTTGCCCCAGGGAACCAAATCCCTATGAAATCAAAAGCTAGAATGACTCTGTTATCTGTTAAGCAATTTTTTTCCCCTAGCTCTCGTGGTCCTAATGATTGCAAAAGTAACTCATGCTGATTATTGTTCCTTTGGAGTGTGTGTGATGGAATGTAGAGGTGTTTACACTGCAGGAGAATTAGTACGGAAACATATAAAGAAAGTGCAGGTCACTAGCAGAGTTGTGGGCGTGCCATTTTACTCTGTGCTTTGTAAGACTCCCAGTGTTGACACATGTTTTTGCCTAGTTGAGGTCAAGCTGATATGGTCAAGCCTATCTTGCTTTGCTATGTTTGCTTAATGCCCTAATGTGTTACCACATTGGAAATGTATTATAAACTCCTCCCACCACACTGTAATAGTCCATCATTGAAATGTTTCCCCACCTTTCGCTTCTGCTCGTCAATAGGTGCTTAATCCCTGCCTAGTTTCTGGTATTTGTTTTGTAAATATGGGTCTCTTTGTATGTAAATCTATGAGTTTCTGCTTATTACTCTGAATGCTATCCTAGAAGGAGATTGTCTAGGTCAGGGAGACTAGAGTTTTGTTTACATTCTTAAACGAACCGTTCTTAGTTTTCCCACATGTGACAGTTAGCTTTAACTGTCAAGTTGACACAGAACTATTGCCAACTGAATTACCTCAGAAGAGAGTCTCAGTGAGTCTACATGGGATTGGCTGTGAGCATGCATATGGAAGATTGTCTTAAGTTAATTGATGTGGAAAGACCCAGCCCAGTGTAGGCAGCACCATTCCCTATGCAAGGAGTCCTGAACTGTGCAAGAGTAGAGAAAAGGAGTGCAAGCAAGCAAGCATGGATGCACACATTCTTTTCTCTCTGCTCTTGACGGTGGATGTGATGGGAACTGTTAACTCAAGCTCCTGCTACTGGGACTCCCTACAGTGATGGACTGTAACTTGGAATTGTAATGTAAAGTAACCCCCCTTCTCTCTTCTGTTTCTTTTTGTCAGGGTATTTTATCACAGCAACAGAAATGAAACTAGGATCCCATTTTAACCATATGCATGATCTGATATTATTGTTTGCCCTTTTCTTGGTATATGAAGCATATAATAAAGACACAGACCAAAATCCTTAGTGCCTTAGAGTCAATCAAATGTGAGTGGCAGCCCTCCACCAGAAGGCGGCTGTCATCCTCTGCCATCCTTCCATTCACTAAACCTTCCCCTTTACCTTCCATGTCTGCAGAATTCTACAATTGGCGGAGCCCACATGTCCCTTTCTCATTGCCCAAGTGAGAGAGGTAGGGTTGGTTTTCTCATTCCCTTTGACCTATATTAAGCCTAGTTAAAAACTTCCAGAATTCTCTCTGACTCATGCCATCTAAGTTTTCTGTCCCTAAGCATAACCACCTTCGTCTCCATATTGCCCCTTTCCTTGATACCAAAGGCAATGCTGAGTTCTTCTCCGGGGAAGCCAGTGGTACCCCTTAAAAGTGGACCCCTTAAAGGTCCTTCCCTCCTTTAGGCCCCAGGCCTGGGGTTTGCCAGCTCTACTGTTCAGTAATCCGTTCTAAGAGAACGTTGGCTGGAAACGGATAGGGCACCCTCCTCATAACTCTGGGTACATAAACAGTCATTTACACTGCAAACAGGTAGCAGTGTGTCTACGCCAAGCAAACAATATACAGGTGTGAGGGGCCGTTTGCTCAAGCCAGGGAGTTAAGTAAAGTGAGCACAGAGGCTATTTTTACACCTGTGTCACACTGAAGGCCTTTCATCAAGGTCACCTGCCTCTAGAGGTGACTCTTGCCCATGGCCTGCTCTCTACTGGACCACCACCAGCACCAGCACCAGCAGCTTGTCATCTGCAGCCTGTCAGCCTTGCTCTTTCCTCTCAAGCCCTCTCCTGAGAACAGTAGAAAGATCAGGAGTTCCCAGAGCCAGTAGCCAGCAGGGCTGAGAGGGAGTTAGCAGTGGCAGGCTTTTGTTCGCCATGAACACTAGATGGCACTACAGTCTCTAAATGTAACCAAGACCACAATGTTTCTCTAATAGGTTCAACTCCATACTCTCCCTTTAAAGATGCTCACGCCAGTTTCTTTCCCCCTCTGGTTCATTTCAACTCTAGGGTAAAAACCCCTTGTGATCCACTGCTGTTTGTGAGAGGGGAGATCCCGCTTTCCCGCGCTCCCTCACATTTTGCCCATTCCTGTACGTGCATATCATCAAAGGAAATTAGCGGAGTCCATAGATGTGTCCTCTCTGGTGCCTACTCATCCATCCCTGCTCTGAGAACTCAACACAAAGGCTGACCTGAGGAACCCCCTGCGAGTGCACCTCAAAGACCAGGCAGTGCCTTCTAACAGTGGTTTTCCTACCCAGGTGAAGTCATTGGACATTGATGAATATGCATTCATCACCCTCACACATTTAGCAAACATCTGTGATTTAAACAAGCTGACAGATGCCACAGGAGCTAAGAGGGTACCTAGATCTCAGAATGCTAGTGGTCGGGGTTAACAGGCTGGCCCTGAGAATCAATAGTGAGTGACAAGATGACTCATTCCATTTTCAGAACTGTCAACTGACTGTGGACTTCGTGGCAGATACCGTTGGCTTAGGATAGGAAGTGTGGAAGTCCCACCCAGATAGACCTGTTAGTGCCACTCAGCAGCCAAAGGAGGGAGCAGGGCAGGATGCAAAGACCATGTTTCCTCAAGACGTCTAGCCAGGCATGCATGTGTATGGAGTCCACCACAAAATCTTACTACCCAACCACTTCGGTGAAATGTTACATGGGTATTTTATTTTTTAAAAAAGACTTGTTTTGTGTGTATAAGCACTTTGCCTACATGAATGTATATGTACCATGTGTGTGCCTAGTACCTGCAAAGATGAAAAGGCATCAAACCCCCTGGAACTAGAGTTACTGATGGTTGGGAGCTACCGTGTGGGTTCTGAGAACCGAACCCTGTTACTCTGCAAGAGCAACAAAGTACTCTTACTTACTGTGATGCCTCTCCAGCCCCTACAGGGAAACCTCAAGTGATTAATACAAAGGCGATGTAATGGAGGTGCAAGATGCTGACTCTGACTTGCAAAATGAGAAACAGAACATGCAAGGTGCCCTGCAGCGTGGTGGCAACAGAGGCGGCCAGAAAGCAGCTTTGCCGGGACTAATTGTGGGGGCTTCTCTTTTCAGGAAAGCACTGCTCTATGACATCATAACTCCTCTTTAAAATTCTCATTTTGAAAGAGAAGAAATATGATTCCCAAGCAGCTTTCAGCCCCACCTGGGTTGGGGGAGCATTTTATACTCTTATGTAGGACACAGAAACAATCCCCCCTTACCCCTAAGCTGAGGAACGGGAAGAATGCAGCCCATCTCTGCTACTTAGTACTTACTCTGGGGAGAATGGGTGCCCCAGCTACAATCCACAAGTCAGCACTTTTTACTCTTTACCCCATAAAGTGCAGGGTGTACCTTCCAAGAGGGCAAGTTGAGGGCCCAGCTGTGGCTCCAGCCTGTGACAGCCTGCCTAACACTCCCACCCCTCTCCAGTACAGGTCCTGGTCCTCCCAGTGGGGTGGGGGGGGGGCAGTGGGAATTGACCCTAGAGAGTGGGTCAGCATCTCCCCACTCTGAGAGGATAGTCTTGTAATAATAGCTGCAAAGCACTCTGCAAATAAGAGAGAAAATGTCCAACAATGGCTGTGGAGTGCTCTGTAAACACCCAGTGGGATACTGGTGATGGATTATCCTGAGGTTGGGGCAGAGGGGCAGGGGGTAAGGAAGCCAAGGGACAGAGGAACTAGGGAGAAATTGAGGACACACACGAAAGAGAAGACTTAGAAATCTGATGCTTTCTCTAGGCATAGATGAGGCCAGACTTAGAGCCATAGATTTCCTAACTCCTTTGAAGCTGCAGGCTATGAACATTGGAAGCAAAAATTAACAGTATATATGTAGGAATTCTCAAAGTTGCTGTTTGTAGGAAATGGGAAATCCTTTCCTAATCTCAGAGACAGGCACCTAACTCCTCCCTACCACCCTATGCCCTACTTTAAACATGTTTCTTTCAAATGGGAATACATTGTCGCAGGATGGATATTCCTAGAAACTATGGCAAGTTACAGCCACCCATGTGCCTGGAAGGAAAATGGGGCCCTGACTTCTTGAAGCTAATACAATTAAAGGTAGGGACTCAACCTACCCCTACCTGTCCATTCATCCTGTAGAACTCACCCATAAGGCTCGGCAAATCACAGGAAGCAAATGTGGACTGGGAGAAGGACAGGAGGAGGAGAAAAGGAGAGAGGAAGAGAAGAAAACCAGGTCATGCCAGCAGCACCCTTCTGGGCACCGTGAAGAGCAGGGTTTGTCCCTTGACCTTTGAGAAACAGTCCCAAGTAGCTGATGCTGCATTGCCAATTTGCACTTTGAGGGTCACACAGGCCCTAACCTGCTGTGGGTGGGTCCTTCCATCTTTCATCTGTTGGTGGAGAACAGAGTCAGAGACAAAGCCCATGCTGGAGGGACATTAGCTCCATGCTCTACTTGATGTGATCTCTTCTGGACGTCTGCAGCTCAAACCTTCAACTTCTATCTGCTATATACTGACCCCCCCCACCCCCACCCCCCGGGCAAGTGCTGAACACACAGGCTTGGGAGAAAACTTGGAGCAAAATCTCTTTCCAAAGGTGCATTGACCCAGCTGAGAACACACAGCTCAAAGCAAATAATTCTATTAAATATGGCAGACTGCCATGAATCTGCCCTTCAGTACCCTCTCTCCACTTCTGTTTTCCTACATCACTGTGCCATGTATTCAAAGAGGGGTGACACACCACGCAGTGATCATGTCCATGCCCAGGGTAGCTAGCTAGCTATCAGGAAAAGAGCCAGAAGGAGAAGAGAATAAAAAAAGGAGAATCTTTGTGGGGGAGGGGAACAGGGTAGACACAGCCTGGACTGAATGCAAGGGACCTTTCCCTGGGCTTGGGGGGCTTCAGAAGTGGGAATTCCACAGCCCCACCCAAATATCCCATGCTGAACTCCAGTCTCTCACACAGTCAAAGTTTAGTACATTGGATTTCCTGACAGGCCACACTCAGTCTATCCCTGTGGCTGGCGCCTGGGTCTGGGGAATAAGAAACAAACAAACCCCGGGGTTTTTCTGGCAACAGCTGAGCAAGCTTCAGCCTTCTGGGCTTCCTCAGGCTGCAGCAGAAGCCTGTGACAGAAGGCTGGCTGGCCAGAAAGGCCACTGCTCCTATGGTGCTCAAATGGGATTAAAGCACCAATTTTAGAAACTCAGAGTGTGGAGCATAAGTAGTTACACAGTTAGGCCTTGGGCATATACCCTGTGAAGGCCTCCTCAACCTCTACTTCTGTGCAGGGAAGCTTTAATGCCAGTGTCCATGTGGGACAAGCCTCAGGCCTATAGGGACTCTAAAACGTGACTCAGGTCCTGAAACAGCATATATGAGCAAGGATGTTCTAGATGAAAAGGAGGGAAGACGGGAGGGAGAGATAAAACATCATCCAAGTGAAGAGGACATGTGGTGGTTTGTATATGCTTGGCCCAGTGAGGGGCGCCATTAGGAGATGTGGCCTTGTTGGAAGAAGTGTGTTGCTATGGCGGTGGGCTTAGGGAGCTTCTTCCTAGCTGCCTAAGGATGCCAGTCTCCTCCTTGTGGCCTTCAGGTCAAGATGTAGAACCCTTTGCTTCTCTTCTAGCACTGTGTGGGCCTGGACACTGCCATGCTTCCTGCCATGATGTTAACAGACTGACCCTCTGAATGTGGAAGCCAGCCCCTATGAAATGTTGTCCTTTATAAGAGTTGCCTTGATCATGGTGTCTCATCATAGCAATGGAAACCCTAACTAAGACAGGAAGGAAAGAAAAGAGGGAAGGGGGGAGGGGAAATTAGACAGGGAAGTTGAAGAACAGATGACGAGAGCTAATACTCAGAGGCCTCACATACTATAAGTAGTCATGGTCCTGCCACTCTATTTCCTCTGAGAACCAGAAGTTCTTCCCTCAGAAAGTCCTACAGTCTCAACTACCTACTACTCCTGCTCCTACCTGGCCTGTCCCTGTTGAGTCAGGGTTAGAGGTCAGCCCAGGGTAAGGAGCAACTGAGGGATGGTTGGTAGAAATGGCTTGAAAAACAGGCATCATTTGCTAACTACTGCTCTTGTGACTTCTGGCCCTGACCCAACCCTTTCTGACCCAACCCTTTCTGGCTGTTATGTGAAGCTTATTCTCAACAGAATGTGTTAGCAACAGAGCCAAGAAGAGTCCAGGACCCAAACATCTTCCCAGCATGTCTGGTCTCCAAAGCTTTAGGGGCAACTTCGTGTCATTGCCCTGAAGTGTAGCCACTAGAAGAATGCTTCCCAGCGTCTATCACTGTTGTGAGCAGACCTTCCAGAATATGATGAGAACAGGCCTCCGTGCAGAGTGCAGGATCCACCATAAAGCCCGGGGACGAATACTTGTGCCTCAGCAACGATTCTGTCCTAGACACCTGTGCTCTGCAGCGCTGGGCCTTTGCAAGTACCATGGTAACAAACCCCACAACTTCCTTTGTCCCAGCCAGACCCTCCCAAATGTGTTCAAAGGATGCTCAGAATATGGTTCAGTAAATCCTGCCATCACCGTGTCTCCTGTGGGTGGTGACACGCCAGAGCCCTCCAGGCTTTAGGTTAGCAGCCATTAGCTTGGCTGCACCCACAGAGTCCTGATGAATGAACAAGCAAAAGGCTTGCTGGATTCCGCCCCATGGTGCCCTCTCTTTCCTCCACCTGGCCGTCTGACAGCTCTGCAGCTCCTCCCTCCTTCCCACATGTGGGCTCACGGGTGGTGGGGCGCCTGGAGAGAACTACAGCAAAGGTGGACCTAAAAGCAGGCAGTGAAGGACAAGCATCTTCATGAGCCTTCAGAGGAAATCAAGGGCCAGAGAAGAAGACACATGACCTGAGAGTGCCACTCCCAGGAAGGTCAGTGACCTAACCCTGCCCACCCCCACACCACACTGCTGCCCTCTGGGTCATTCCATCTGTAGCGCTCTGCACACAACATGAACTCCATCTACACTGACCCATGGGGCTCCACAAAGATCTGAACCTTCTCCAAGTGTCACATGGGGCAGAAGAGTCCCCAGGAGGGTGATACAGATTTGACTGGCCTCTGTCCCTAGTCACAGGGATACTGGTCTAAGAGAGTTATCTCTGCAGCACGAAAGATTAGCAAGAACACACCTGTACACACGTGTACAAAACTGTGCGTGCACATGCAACTAACATGGATGTGTACCTGTGGGAAAGAGCACCACGTCGCATAACCACGACTCCCAATAATTCACTGGAAAATTCTCCAAGGGAAAAATATTTATTTTAAATATCCTCATGACAAAATACTGAAAATGACCTAACTGCTCGGTGATCAGAAGGAAGAAAAACAAATTTCAGTCAAGAAATAAAAATTGGAGTAGTGTTAAGAAAAATAAGTTGCCGGGCGTTGGTGGCACACACCTTTAATTCCAGCACTTGGGAGGCAAAGGCAGGTGGATTTCTGAGTTCAAGGCCAGCCTGGTCTACAAAGTGAGTTCCAGGACAGCCAGGGCTATACAGAGAAACCCTGTCTCAAAAAACAAAACAAAACAAAACAAAAAAAACAAAAAAACAAAAACAAAAAAAAAGAAAAATAAGTTATATTAGAAATATTAAGATTTCCTTCCTCAAACATGATTTAAAGTAATTAAATGGGCAAGCAACTCAACAAGTCTTCTTAGCATGTGAAGGATGGGAGATGTCTACTTTTCCCCCTGCCCCCATTTAATAATTCCTTGGATAGTCACATCTCAAAATAGATGTTAGGAGCCAGTCTCGATGGTGCACACCTGTAATCCCAGCACTCAGGAGGTGGAGACAGCTACCAGAAGCCATATCTCAATTGAAACACCCTAGCATACAAGAGACTCTGTCTCAAAGGACAAGTAAATGGGGGCCAGTGATGTGGCTCAGCTGGTAAAGTCACTTTCTGACCTGATCCTTGGAGCCCACACGGTTGGAAAGAACCAGTTCCTGAAAGCTGTCCTCTGACTACCTCAGGAGTGCCATGGTGTACCCATGAAAGGACAAGAGAACAAAACAAAACAAACAAACAAACAAATAAAAGGGTGACTAAACATCTCCCACAAAGTCCCTTCTCCTCAGGGCCAGGATTCTCCTGTCAAGAGCAGTAGCCTCACCCGGCTCAAGTATCCACCATTGCATCGTGTTCTATGCAGAGGGAGAAGGAAAGCTCTCTCTCCAGGGCACAGTCCCAGCAAGTGTGAGCATGACATATAGCTTATCCAAGGATGCTCTCACCCACATGGTGGACAAAGTCCAGCACTGGTCCTGTCTCCTCCGGTCACTGGTTTCTCTGCCAGTGTTCCTTCCCAGCCTCCTCCCAGCCTACCTCCATCTTTTTGGGGTGCCCTGGGGAGAAGGTGAGAAAAGCATGGGGGGGGGGCATAATGAAGCCTGTGACAGGAAGCACGTGACAGGAGGTGTGGCTCAGCCCAGGGGGATGGCAGCTTGGTAATACCATATCTCAAGTATAAATGGTGTGTGCAATTCGATCCAACTATGCCATTTCTAGAGATGAGTGTGCTGTGAGTGTATAGACCCTTGTGTAAATGGCTTCTGAGGAGAAGAGTCACCTTCTGCAATAGAAGGAGACTGGAAAGACAACACAAATATCCTTCCCTAGGGAACTGGTGGCTTCAGTGAGGACACATAGAACAGCCAGAAAGCCTGAAGAACTCTGTACTGATTTGAAAGTCTTACTAGTTCGTATGAGAAAACATCAGAAGCAAAGTACAGGGCAACACACACACACACACACACACACACACACACACACACACACAGAGTCTCTCACCAAAGAGAGAGAGAGCCAGGGAAGAGCCTAGAGATGGATCTGCTTGTAGTCACAGTGCAGACTCTGGGAGACAGAGCGGGAACAGTAGTACCAGTCACTTCCAGAGAGACATCTTAGTAGCTCAGGGAGACTTCTCACTTAATACAGCCTTTTTTAAAAATGTATGTATGTATGTATGTATTATATGTGTGTACACTGTAGCTGTCTTCAGACACTCCAGAAGAGGGCATCAGATTTTTGTTATGAATGGTTGTGAGCCACCATGTGGTTGCTGGGATTTGAACTCAGGACCTTTGGAAGAGCAGTCGGTGCTCTTAACCTCTGAGCCATCTCACCAGCCCAGTACAGCCTTTTTAAGAAAAGAATTTATTTTATGTATGTGAGTACACTGCAGCTGTCTTCAGACACACCAGAAGAGGATATCAGAACCCATTGCAGATGGTTGTGAGCCACCATGTGGTTGCTGGGAATTGAACTCAGGACCTCTGGAAGAGCAGTCAGTGCTCTTAACCACTGAGCCATCTCTCTAGCCCAATACAGCCTTTTTTTTTGTACTGTGAATTTATTTCCAATGAGTAGTAAGTAAGTATTTTGCATGGTCAGTAATGTGACTAATGTCACAGGCTGGCATCATCCCTGCTCCATGTAGTAGAAACATTTTGAAACCAGGCAGGTTTTGTGTCTTGATTTTTTTTTTTCTCTCCTGTCCTACCTTCCCACAAAAGCATCTTATTTCACAACCTTTTCTAAGTGGTTCTCCACTCTACTGTCCCGTCACCTTCCTCCACCCCCTCATTCCACACCAGAGTCTCATGCTAGCTCCACAGGCAGACGCAGGCTCCAGTATGTAACAGCTTCCCTTGCTTGTGCATGGCACAGTTAGGTGAGTACACGGGGGCCCCCAGTGCTGCTGCTGGCTCTGCTTGGCATCTCAAGCTAAGTTACAGGAGTGCTCCTGGACTTTACTAGGAAGCCTGAGGCAGGATTTTCCCAGGAGTGGCGTGGGCCAGGCCACCTTGACTATTTGCCTCTGCGCCCGTCCAGAGTATTGCAGGCTGGCAGTCTAGACGGAAATACTGAACAAATTACCAGGGTAGCTCCCTTGGGGATGAGACAATGGGTCTTTGGGGAAAGCCTTTTCCTTCCAGGCTTGCAGCCACTGTCAGAAGGAAAACAACTTCCTTTCTCCGACAGAATGGCAGCAGCCAGCCAGCCAGAGGGGAGATTTATGGAGATATAATGTGACCTCTTTATTGCCCTGAACACTAGGGAGGTGTTTCAGGGGAGATTTACGCCTTTTCAAAGGGGAGGGGGACCAGAGTGCTGAAATTTATCCACTGAGTCTGTTTTTCCCTCTCAGGGTTTCTCAGGGATTACTTAATCAAACCACGGTTAAGCCCCAATCGCCTGCACTTAACATCTTCTCCTGCTAATCCACCCAGGTGCCCTGAACTACTACAAGCTTTCTGCATTGAGTGCGGAGTCTTGCTATGAGCAGGCAAGGTTCTGTCCAGTTCTGAGTTTGGTAAAACAGAAAAGAAAACAAAAAATAAATAAAAAAAGACAGTTCAACGACATTCTTCTGTACGGTCTGGAGATTGGACCTTCTCTGACAATTGCCCCTGGGCAGTTGACAGTTTGCTTGCCTAGACTCGGAATCTGTTTTTATAAAAGAGAGTGTTACATTGAGAATTGAGTTTGGGGCTGGGGAGATGGCCCAGCTGCTAAGAGCATTGGAAGGATTCCCAGCTCCACACAGAGGCTGTGCTTCTAACTACAGTTCTAACACTCTCCTGGCCTCCCAGGGTACCAGTCGCAGACATACATGCAAGCAAAACATTCATAATATAAAATAAATAATGCTTAGCTAAGGTTCCTCCTCTCTGCCAAACCACCCTACTCGAGGCTCCATTATAGTGTTCCTCATGAATATACTTTTAGGTTTTCTTTTCCTGATTTATTCCTACAAGTTTGTACTGTAGAAATCAAAATTGCTATAAAAATCCAAACCATCCTTTAGGAGAGTGTCACATTTTTAAAGGTCTCTACAGTCACTACTATCTATCCCTAGTAATGGTGGCCGACAAGGTCCTATTTTCAACATGTCAATTTTCTTAATTATAATTTTTATTGTTATGAAAAAATTTAAATAATAGGAAGCTACAAAAAATAATTTGTTTTTATTCTTTACCATCTCAAAACCAATTTTTTGAAGGCAGCACATAAATTCTCTGGCCTACTTTTATACTTTCACACACATATAAATAGATCTCTGAACAATGTAAATATTACTTTGTGCTTTCTAAAAAAATTTAAAGGAGTGCTTCATGCTATATAGTGAATCTTTATTTACGTTTGAAAAACATAAACTATTTCAATCACTGAGTAATGAGAATGTGGCAAAAAATAGGGCCCCCCTGCCTGGCCTTGTCAAACCTAAATTATTTTGCCATATTTGTGTTTGCCTCCGAATTTTTTTTTTCAGCATTGAGGATTGAACTCAGCCTCCTGCATGCCAAACACGTGCTGACCTACCTCATTTTAAACAAACAAAGCATTGTGGATGTAGCCCCTTCCCTTTCATAAGCCACAATTCCTGTCTTAGATCCATCCTCACAGTGTAGACCTGTTGATGTACTGTCCCCATGGTTTCATTGCATCCAGCCACCGCGTTTTCCTTATCCATTGTCTCATTATGACATTTTGTGCTTCTTTAGCCTGAACATGAAAGCATGGGGATCTTGAGAGGTGATTGTGCCATGAGATTAAAGCTCTCATGTATGGAATTAATGCCCTGATAGGAAACAAAATATGCTGGGCGGTGGTGGCGCACGCCTTTAATCCCAGCACTCGGGAGGCAGAGGCAGGCAGATTTCTGAGTTCGAGGCCAGCCTGGTCTACAGAGTGAGTTCCAGGACAGCCAGGGCTATACAGAGAAACCCTGCCTCAAAAAACCTAAAAAACAAAACAAAACAAAAAAAAAAAAACAATGGTTTCAGGAAACAAAATATATCTCTCCTTTACCTCACTTGAGGGCACTGAACATCACAATTCACAAACACACCAATCAGCTATTATTAGCTTATGTGGTAACAAACATCCCCCAAATATCAATAGAACTTACAATGAGCTTATAATATTAAGGGCTTTTTTTCTGTTCACATTACGAATCACCTGCAAGCTAGTCATAGTTCTGATATGAATGTGTGCTTCCTTCTGGGATTTTAATTTTTAATTATGTTCTCATTTACTGGGAGCCATGCATGTGCTGTGGAGCATGTATGGAAATCAGAGAACAGTTTTCAAGAGTTGGTTCTCTCCGCCCACTCGGTGTCAGGCGTGGTGGCAAGAGCCTTTTCCTACTGGGCTGGCAATCTTGCTGACCCGCCTGCTGGCGTTTAGAATGAAGTTGAATCATACATTCCATGGCAGAGCAACACAAAAGCCCTCTCCTAGATGACTGCATGGTGACACAAAGGTAAGTCCCTTTCCCAAGCCCCTATCTCCAGAGTGACAGAAGAGAGAAATGCATATTAGTCTTAGGAAAAAGCATACATAAGCATTCTTCTATAGCTAAGTTTCTTCATGAAAGTGTGTGACATTTTCCACAACTGCACAGAGAACCTTTACTCTTTTACTATTTATATTTCTTTTGTGTGTATGAGTGTCTGTGTGTCTGTGTACATGCATGCAATACCTGTGAAGGTCAGAAGAGGGCATCATATGCCCCTGGAACTAGAGTTACTGCTGGATGTGAACCACCCTGTAGGTTCTGGGAACAGAACCCTGGTCCTCTGGCAGAGCAGTCAGTGTCCTTAACCACTGAGCCATCTCTCCAGCTTCCCCCAACTTCACTTTTTAAAGAGGACTTATTAGTTTTACACTCTAAAGGTTCATAGCACTTACATTTGGTTTCTCAGTCCCTACAGTTGGTCAGCTGTCTCTGGTGCTAACACCAGTCTTTTCTGTGCTCGCCTCCCTGGACCTAATACCTTGGCCGGCTTCCAGCAAGTCATTTTTCACTTTTGCTCACAACAGGGCTGTAATGAACATCGCTGCGTGCGTTTCTGTGCCAGGACCTCTTTAGTTTGTTTTGATTTCTGATAAGGAAAGTTTCCCCTTTCTGAAAAGTCTTTGTTTTAGAAATTATCTTGGCTATTCTCGTACAATAACTCTTCCCCAGAAACCCTATAATCAACTTGACAAGTTGCATTTAAGAAATCCTATTGGTCTGTTTCCTGGGACTGCATTAAATTTATAGACTTGTGTGAGGGAGGTGGAATAGAAGATCGTCTGTGTCTTACTCCAAGATTCTGGTGTCTTTCCCACTCCCGTGTCTTTTAATGCCTCTCCACGAGTTTTATGAGCATTCCCCAGGCAGATCCCACTTGTTTACCAAGCTGACAGTCTTTCAGCTAAGAAGCTAACACTTCCACATTTCATTTCTAAGCTCATTTGTTTCCTTAACAGGGAAACTGAGTCACAGCCGGAGGTCTGAGACAGGCTCCCAGCTTTTCCCCCAGTGAGGCATAGGGAGCATGAGTTGCCCTCTAACTTCCTTGGTGATGAGACTTTTACGTTGTTTTTTTGTTTTGTTTTGTTTTGTTTTACTTGGGGGAGTGGTCTTGCAAGAAGAAGGGGAGAAGGCATACCTTTACCCTGTCATCTCTCAGGAAGTCTGTGTGTGCCTCAAATTTGAATACAACTCACTCCTCAATTGTCACCTGTTCTTCCTCTTCAGGCCACTACAGTGTCCCCATGGGCTCAAATGGCAGCTGATCACGTTTCTCTTAAGTCACCTGTTGTACCCTCATATTGGAATATCGTTTAGATCCCCATCAATGGTTGTGAGCTGCCTTACATGAGCAACAGGTATTAAACTTTGGTCCTCTGGAAAAGCAGTATATTCTCTGAGCCTTCTCTCCAGCCTCCTCTAGACGTATCTTAATCCAACCAAATTGGCAATCAAAATTAACAGTTGCTCTTTTCTCCCAAACTATATTTTGGTGCTGAATTAAATCATAAGTGTGTAGCTATTAAATATACTTCATATTTTCATTGGATTTATTTTCTTTCTCCTTTACTTGTCTTTAGCCTCAGAATCCTTCAGCCCATCAAACATCTAAAATCAAAAACAAGCCAGATGCTGTGAAGCCTCTCCACAATCCTACAGGAGGGCACACAGAATCCACCCAGCTCAGTGACTCCGTGCACTCTCTGAGGTTAGGCACCCAGGCCATCCTACCTGGGCAGCTTGATGATAAAAGGCCCTGAGCTCAATCCATCTTTTACATCCTAGGAAAAGCAAGGAGCAGTTACAGCCACAGAAGAACAGTCTTGCAGGGCTAGCAAGCGGCTCAGTTGGCAGTTGGCTCAGTTGGTTTTCCTAGCGTGCCTAGGTTCAAGAGGATCAGAAGGTCACGGCCATCCTTGGCTACAGAGGGAGTCCCAGGCCTCCCTGGGATATCCAAGACCTTGCTTCCAGAAAAAGTAACCACGTAGACAAATTCAGATCTGGAGTAGAGTTCTACCATATCCTCTCTCTATCTTCAGGTAAGGAAAGAGAACAGGGTGTTGGGGAGAGAAGCCATTGCTCTCCATAAATGATACTTTCCATATTTTCTACCTTTCTGCATTTTTAATTATGATAATATACATATAAAATGTATGATCTCGGGCATTTCTAAAGATACAGTCCAATAGTGTTTCATATATTTACACCATTGTGCAAACAATCTCTGGAGACTTTTTTTTTTTAATTCAAAGCCAAAACTCTGCAACTACTAACTAACTACTACTAACACCTACTAACTACTAACACTAAACCTCTCCCCCCACCCCACCCCCTGGTCTCTGTGAACTTACCTTCTCTTTTTATCTCATACAAGGGCAACCGTACATTTGTTTCTTTCATGATTGGCTTATTTCGCTTAACATAATATCCTTTGGGATTTACCCCTGGTGTGGCATATTCCAGAACGTTCTTCCTTTTTAAGGTAGAATAATAGTTCTACTCGAGATGGCAATAACCTAATTTCCACTGGCCCATTGGTGGACATGAGGTTGCTACCACCTTTGGGCAATTGTGTTTCTATGTGTTTAGTCAACAATTTATTCTTTTTATTTTAAATAATTATTTATCAGCCAGGCAGTGGTGGTGCACGCCTTTAATCCCAGCACTGGGGAGGCAGAGGCAGGCGGAGTTCTGAATCTACAAAGTGAGTTCCAGGACAGCCAGGGCTATACAGAGAAACCCTGTCTCGAAAAACAAAACACAAAACAAAACAAAAACAAAAAAATAACGTATTCTTAAGTCAGTCAAGTCTTGACTACTGCGGCACCCCTTTGCTGACTCAGCCTAGGAGACCCTGGGGCAGCTAACATGGGCAATGGGAAGCCAGGCCACTCCCAGTCATGGCAGGCCATCTTGTGTTTTCAGATCCTGTAACTGTGACTTCGTTATATACCCATGCTCACTGCAGCTCCCGCCCGTGGGAGTCACTGGAAAAATGCCCTGAGTAAGTAAGGAACAGTGAGTACTGGGGGGTCTAATGCCACCCCGTGTCCCAACTTCCCCAGACTACTCAGACTGCCCAAAGTCTGGGAAGTGAGCAATATTTATCTCGGTTGACTCTGCTGCTTCACCCCTCGAGATATGGAGATAGATACACAAAGACTCCTGCTGAGGGTAAATGTGCACATATCTTGTTATCTACCTTTCCTTCTTTTCCACATTCTACTCTATTCTTTTTTTTTTAGGTAGAGTCTCTATCTCAGGCTATTCCCAGACTCCCTTTGTAACTGAGGGTGACCTTGAACTTCTGACTCCCTAGCCTCCATATCCCAAGTTGGATGATGGGTATGTGTGTCCCCATGCTCAGTTTATGTAACGATGGTGTTCAAACCCAGGGCTTTATACGTTCCAGGTTAATCTACTTCCTTCAAGACAGGCAGCAAATCCCCCTCTACTCCTGTAGTTGGGATGGAGCCCGGGGCCTCATGCATGCTAAGCAGGTCATGCATGCTAAGCAGGTGTTTTTCCGCTGAGTCAGGCCCCTAGCCCTCAAGTCCACTATAGATGTGAAAAGTAGAGGGCATTGCAGAGAGTAAAACCAGGGCTTAAAATCAGGTGTCATTCTCCAAACCAGTTCCCTCCTCACAAGACGCTGCCTCGCATCTTTCAGCTGCCAGGTAATAGAAAAGCTGGAAGTGCCGGCCAGGAATATAAGCAGAAGTTCTGCAGATGAAGACAGAAAGTTTGACAACCAGGCTCCCCCACTTCACACACACAGCGAGTTACACTGTCCATGTGGCCAGCTCTCCCTTCTTCCTCTCCTCTCCACTATTTGTCCAGTCCTGTCCAGGGAAAAGGTCTCCATTATGAGTGCCACTTCTGGAGGTGTGTTTACATAGGGCAGGAAACTTAATATCAACATTCCCCGAAAGCAAAGTGTCTCGTCACTTCTGGGAAGCACTTGAAGGCAGGCAGAGCTCTCCTTCAGAATCAACAGGCACTTACACGATTTAAACAGAGTCTGACTCAGGGAGTTTGTGTCTACAGAGGATCTCAGAGCTCCTTGGCCCTTTGTTAAGATGAGGCTGAGAGGCAGGTACTGTTAGACACAGCTCCCTCCCCTCTGTGGAACCTGGACTCCACTCAGTGTGAGGAGGGTGAGAGAGAGAGGACTTGGGCCTCAGCATTGAAAAATGACAAACTGTGAGCCCAAACCCCATGCCTTGATACACACAGTCCACGAAAGATGGCAGCCTATTGGAGGCCTGGAGCACCATGGGAGAAAAGTTTGAGCCCAGGTATGTTTTTCAAGGCATAATTTGGAGAGCCCTTGAGGTTTGGGCTTCCTGTCTGTCAGCATGTGTTACTGTGACTTTCACCTTCCACCCCAGCCACCCTTTCCATGGGATGGCTCCTCTTTCCTCTTCATTCTTACCTGCTGCCCTGGGAGTCCCCTGTGGTTATGAAGGTTTCAAATGGAGACAATGTACAGCAACGGCCAGTGCATGACCAACTGTCTCCTGGACACCACCTGGATGCCCTAGTGCCCTGGCCTCAAATTCACCTCTTCCAAATGCTGCTCCCATCCCCAGTGCCCAGCTCCCTCTGAGATGTGCCACGGGAGTCCTGTGTGATCTCCAGCCTCTTAGCCTAACGTAAGATGAGACCTCTGCTCCAAGGGCCCTTTTACAAGGATGGCCCTCTATGAGAGCAGTCTCAGTAAGACTTCATGTGGCATAAATGTGGAATGGAGGGAGTTTGCCAACTTCAGGCTGATTTTATACTTTGTTTCATGAATGAACATTTACCCAGATGTTAACTATAACCTAGTCGTAGATAAAATGCAGTGTTAATTCTTGCCCTCGAGATACTTTTGGTCCAACGAAACACCAAATAAAATAACAGCAGCAAGATGGAGATATGGCTTAGGTGTTAGCGTTTGCCTAGGAAGCACAAACACCTAGGTTCAACCCCCAGCACAGCAGTAACTGGGTATGGTGGTGCTCGCCCTTAATCCCAGGAGGAAGCAGAAAGATCAGAAGTTTAAGGCTCTTCAGCACATACCACGTTTGTGCAAGGGTATCCAGGCTACATGAGACTGTGTCTCAACAACAAACAAACAAACCACCACCACCAACAAACAAACAAACAAACCAAGACGTCAAACCCAATAGCATGAGGTACAGAGAGGCAGAGCACAGGCCATGTACTAATTCTTGAAGATTCTGTCTAAACACCCCTCCCTCCTCCTCCTCTCCTGCTCTCCCCACCCCCACCCCACCCCACCCCGGCCCCATTTTCCAGTGTGTGGCTTTTGTTACACCTTCCCTGAATACATAAAGCCCGAGCTTCCTCCGACTGATTTTTTAAGGCCCTCTTTATCGTGAGCCACCATGGCTACCTTGCTACTTGTAGGTGAGAGGTGGGCGTTGTTACAAAAGACCTCAAAGCCAAGAGCTAGAAACACTGGGGGCAAACCCAAAGTCCAAAAGAAAAGCAGCCCACACGCAGCCCAGCACACATAGGTCCTGGACCTGCCCTTTGTACTGCAAAAGAAAACTAAATTAAAGGTGAAAGCAAAGGCAAGAATTAGCTGAGACAGGCACACAGCAGTCAGCTTCCCCAGTGGAAGGGTCAGTAACGGTATTATGAGATACGTGGGTGCTAATGAATACCAAAGGCCTCACTTGTCAAGAAAGGGATTTTGGAACCCATAAGATGGCTCATCAGGGGCTGGAGAGATGGCTCTTCTGAAGGTTCCAAGTTCAAATCTCAGCAACCACATGGCGGCTCACAACCATCTGTAACAAGATCTGACTCCCTCTTCTGGAGTATCTGAAGACAGCTACAGTGTACTTACATATAATTAATAATGATAATAATAATAATAATAATAATAAAAGATGGCTCATCATCCTTGATGATCTGAGCTCAGTTCCCAGAACTTACATGGTAAAAGGAAACACCCGAGTCCTGCAAGCTGTCCTGATGTCCACAGGTATTCCTCCACACACAATAAATAAGTACAAAAGGACTTTAAACGAGGCTGTTTGTCTAAATAGAAGAATTCATGAAAGATGTGACATGGTGCCAATGCACTGGGAAATGGGTTGGTCCTCAGAGCCACACGGAAGTGCCACATGAGCCAGCAATACAACTTCTGCTGTGTGTGCCAAAGAAAGAGAAACCAGGACTCGGGCTGGCGAGATGGCTCAGCGGGTAAGAGCACTGACTGCTCTTCCAAAGGTCCAGAGTTCAAATCCCAGCAACCACATGGTGGCTCACAACCACCGTTAATGAGATCTGATGTCCTCTTCTGATGCATCTGAAGACAGCTACAGTGTACTTATGTATAATAATAAATAAATGAAGAAAAAGAAGAAGGAGGAGGAGGAGGAGGATGAAGAAGAAGAAGAAGAAGAACAAGAAGAAGAAGAAGAAGAAGAATCCGGGACTCCAATAGACTATCCATAGAGAAGTAGGAGCTTTGTTTACGATATCCAGAAGGCAGAAGCATTTCAAGAGCCCACCAAGGGATGGCTGGACACACAGAATGTGGCCTCTACATACAAAGGTGTAGTACACAGCCTTGAGAGGGAGGAAATGCTGATTCAGGCTGCAATCAAGGACAAACTCAGAGAATTAAGCTGGTGACAGAAGCCAGTCACCAGCACATAGATGTGGTACAAGATATCTGGAGCCATTCATTCAGACGGAAAGCGGACTAGGGGCTGACATAGGGCAATTTACTTTTGAGTTGGGACTTTGCAGGAAGATTAAAAACATGAGATGGGGGTGATAGAAAGATGGCTCAGTGGTTTAAAGCACTGGCTGCTCTCCTAGAGGACCCAGGTTCAATACCCAGCACCCATGTGGCAGCCCACAACTGTCTGTAACTCCAGTTCCAGGAGATCCAATAAATTTTCAATTTTTTTTTTTTTTCGGTTTTTCAAGACAGGGTTTCTCTGTATAGCCCTGGCTGTCCTGGAACTCACTTTGTAGACTAGGCTGGCTTCAAACTCAGAAATCCGCCGCCAGCACTGTCTCCTGAGTGCTGGGATTAAAAGCGTGTGTGTGCCACCACGCCTGGCTCAAATATTTTTTAAAAAACAAAACAAACAGACCATGAAATGGACACATTGTGGTAAATTAGCATGCACTCAGAAGACATTCTTTTTTTTTTTTTTTTTTGAGATAGGGTCGTGTAGTCTAGGCTACCCTTAAGCTCCGTGTGCAGCTAAAGATGACTTTAAACTTCTGATCCCCTTACCTCTACCTCCTGAGGGCTAGGGTACATGTAACACCATTCCTGGGTTGCACAGTGATAGGGATGAAACTGGGTGTGAACATACAGACATTTTAACCTTTCTTGAAGTGAAGTGGTTTTGCTTGCTTGGTTGTTTGGTCTTTTTGCATGTTGGATGACCAACTCACAACCGGCTGAGCTGGCTCTGACTGGTCTCTGGTTTTGCCACAGAGGAGACAACCTTAGTTTCCCAAGAAATTGATCAAACTCAGGTGGGGGAGGAAAAACATGCATTGGAGAAGCTTGGGACTTTCTGTAGCGTGATGCAGAATATTATTCAATTTTGTCAAATAACCCAGAAGCCAATTTGAACAAGCGCCCCCCCACCTCCCCGGGCCAAAAAAAAAAAAAAAAGCTACCATCTGGGCAACAATCAGGATACACAACCAACATACCAGGGGTGTCTAAGATGTCTAAAAGGGATATTAAGAATTCTAGTTATTTAGTTTAATAAATGATCTCTGAGGATGCTGGAGGAGGGGATTTGTTACTTTGTACATTGAAAAATAAAATAGAAATCATTTATTCTGTCTCTCCCTGCCAAGCTACTCTAGGCTGCTAAACATTCAGTAAGTTGAAATTTGTTTTCTTATGAAGAATTTCAGGTAACAAACGAGGAAGGGAAGACAGCGTTAAAACAGCAGCATTTGCAGCAGGGTCTGATCAGGTTTGCAACCCCAGCCACTCAGGAGGCTGAGACAGACAGATCTAAGTTTAAGACTGTGCCTAGGCTATGTAACACATTCAAGGACAGCATGGGTAGTTTAATGAGAATTGAAATTAAAATTATAGTGATGTGCTGGGGCAGGGTAGCGTTGGCCTACACCTTTAATTCCAACACACAGGAACCAGAAGGATTTCTGTGGGTTTGAGGCCAGCCTGGTCTACAGAGCATGTTCCAGGACAGCCAGGGCAACACAGAGAAAGCCTGTCTCAAACAAACAAACAAAAATTATAGTGATGTATTTTAAAGAGACCTTCAGAATAAGACAGGAAAACAGGCTAACCAGAGTCCTTCAGCTTCATCTCTAAGCCTTTCTCTAGATGCAGAGATGTTCAGGGATGTTAGTAAATATACCCCCAGGGTCCACTGGTACTTGTGTAAATACATGTCAAGGCTCTTGGTACAGATCTGTTATATCCCAGCTGAGGCAGGAGGACTAGAATTCCCAGGCCTGTCTGAGCTACCAAAGAACTTCAAGGCCAGCCTGGACAACTTATTGGGACTCTACATCAAAATTAATAAAATAACAAGATGAAATGGGGGCGTGTTGGAGGTGTGGCTAGTGCCTTCCTCGCTTATGCAAACCCTGAGTTCTATCTTTGCGCTGCAAAGCAAACCAGTATTTTCCCCATGCAAATACTGCCATTCCTGTGTAAAGCCACTCCCACCATTTACCACGTTACAGAAAACACAGGTGGGTGGTGTTACACAAAGTGCAAGGAGGTAGGGCTAGGACAGACTGCCTCCTAGGGTCAGATCTCTGCCTTTCTTGCACCCCAGAGTCCAGGTGGAGGATTGGGGTTTGGTTCCCTTTTGTCCCTACCCTCTCAGCCTTAACATCAGGCCACTGTGAGTGCACCCCAGTGAGTGCATCCACACAGCTGCCTTTGCTTGACAGCTTCAGAATACCTTTGTGCCAGGTGTGGTGGCACACATCTTTAATCTCAGCACTTAGGAGGCAGACCTCTGTGAGTTTGAGGCCAGCCTCATACACAGGGTTGAGTTCCAGGACAGTTAGGGCTACACAAAGAAACCCTGTCTCAGGGGGAAAAAATAAATAAAAACTAATAATTAAAAAAAAAAGAATACTTATGAAACTCTCCAGTATGCATGACCATGAGGCTCCATTGAATCAGAGGCTTCACGGAAGTCTCTCACGGGTGCAGAATGGAGAGAGGCAGTTATCCCTCTGTAGGACTGAAGTACACAAAAGCAGGACTCACTAGTCTAACCCTTTCCTCATCAAAACCAAAGGGCTAAGACCCAAGAATGACTCAAACCCTGCTCTATTTTCAAGTCTACTAACTCCCCCGGGCCCTCCCTGTCTTGACTCTTTCAATGTTTCTCTGCTCGTGATCCAGCCCTATCTTGTTTTTGTTTTTTGTTTTTTGTTTTTATTTATTTATTTATTTATTTATTTATTTATTTAATGTGTCTTCAGACACACCAGAAGAGGGCATCAGATCTCATTACAGAGGGTTTTGAGCCACCATGTGGTTGCTGGGAATTGAACTCAGGACCACTGGAAGAGCAGCTAGTGTTCTTAACCACTGTGCCATCTCTCCAGCCCTAACCCTAACTTGTAACTGTATAGCCTAGCAGTATGGATCTTCCCCATACTAACACCCATTTAGCCTGTAGGACTTCACAGACCCCCTTTTCTAGGAAGCCTGGCCTCTAGTTCCTGTACCAACACAGGTGGAGGTATCACATGGGCTCCTGCATAATGGAAGTTTCCCTTTTATAGCTCTTGGATTGCACACTTGCTGTTTAGTGCCCGTACATATTGTGCATTACTGGCACTCCAGCCAGAGTGCACTAACTCCTTAGAGACTGTCTTGCTTATGTTTTTGTCTAGCTGTGAGGCTCACAGAGAGTCTGCAGAGATGCTTCTTGGCTTGCTGACCTTGGAACAAAGGATGTGTCTGGTACCCACTCTACCTTCTATGAACCTCTGGAGCTTCCTAGGACCTCTAACAGTGAATTTTAAAAAAAGATTAGATTATATATATATACCTCTGTGTGTGTGTGTGTGTGTGTGTGTGTGTGTGTGTGTGTGTGTGTGTGTGAGTACACTATAGCTGCCAGACACACCAGAAGAGGACATCAAATTCCATTACAGAAGGTTGTGAGCTACCATTTGGTTGCTGGGAATTGAACTCAGGACCCAGGACCTCTGGAAGAACTGTCTTAGCCATCCCTCCAGCCCATGAGTGGGTTTAATAAACCAAAACCAACAATGCATCTACATTGACATTGCCACCCATGGCTCCCCCAAGCTGATTTTATATATTTTAGTGGGTCATGTGGCTTATTATGTAGAAAAAACAAAACCCTGAATCATGGCATGTAATCTGTCATTTCAAATGCACTGTTGTGTAATGAGACAGGTAGCCATGGAATCTTCTTCTTGAATCTACCAGTGTAATGCACATCTGCTGCTATCTGGTACCTATCGTCTACACGACATGGTCCACCTGAGTCACCCATATGAGGCATGTTATTTATTTATTTATTTATTTATTTATTTATTTATTGGTTTTTCGAGACAGGGTTTCTCTGTATAGCCCTGGCTGTCCTGGAACTCACTCTGTAGACCAGGCTGGCCTTGAACTCAGAAATGCGTGCACCACCACCGCCCGGCTGGCAGGTTGATTTTTTAAAAAGTCTCCCTTGGGGCTGGTGAGATGGCTCAGCAGGTAAGAGCACCTGACTGCTCTTCCAAAGGTCCTTAGTTCAAATCCCAGCAACCACATGGTGGCTCACAACCATCCATAACAAGATCTGACTCCCTCTTCTGGTGTGTCTGAAGACAGCTACAGTGTACTTACATGTAATAAATAAATAAATCTTTAAAAAAAAAAAAAAGTCTCCCTTGGAGCTGGAGAGACCGCTCAGTGGTCATGAGGTCTTAACTGCTCTTACAGAGAACCCATATCAGGGGGCTCACAAACCCCTGTAACTTCACCTCCTGGTGATCAACACCCTCTCCTGGACCCTGCAAGCACCATACTGACATGTTCACCCTCACATATATATGTATAATTAAAAATGGAATTAAATATTTAAAAAGTCCTCCAAGGGCCTTAAGGCAGCTCCTGGAACCATCGCGCTATTCCTTTGCCTGACCTCCTCCTTTACAAGGCAGGCAGACCTGCAAGCAAAGAGAAGTGACTCAGAGTCACCAGCAGGAAAACAATCCACAGACTCGCAGCTCTTGGATACCAGGCCCATGAACTGTCACCTCCCTGTAGCTGCTGGGCTCCTGGAATCCTTTTTAGCTGCAAGTTGACAACTCTGGCTCACATTTTCCAGCCTCATAAATCAACACAGCTTGCAAGAAGGACTTCATTTCAAAGGGTGCAATTAAGAACTTATAAATACACTGAGAAGATAGCTGTGTGAGAAGACGTGCTTAGCAGGTCCCAGGTACCGCATCCAGTCCCTAGCACAACACTAAATAATAAAATATAGAGTCAACCTGCTCTAGCATCAGCTAGCTCTCAGTCTCTTCTTGCATTGGATGGCTCTCAATGCCTGTCTTTGCGACTAATCCTCTAACTTTGCTTTATCGAGGGGACCAGTGCTTGGAAGCTAGTCTGGCTCATGAATCTTTAAAAAAAAAAAAAAAAAAAACCCAAAAAACTGTTCCAGTGATGGGTGCCTTTAAACAGTAACTTTTACGATAATTTAAAAATATATGTATATACATGCTTATATATATGTACAGCAACTTAAACGCCGGGGATTGCTGCTTAGCACTGGAGAGCTTGGTGTGCTAAGACTTCTGACACGTACCCTGGGAGTTTTCATTTTGCCATATTCTTATACATTCAGTTGTACAGAAGAAAGATAATTAAAGTTTTCCTGAGATGGGAAAAATAAATATGTGTCTTTCTGAAGTCATCTTTATCTGGAAAACATTCTTTTCTTTTTCTTGTTCTTCCCCATCAGCAGACTGCCCCTGCTAACTGTGCAATCATGGGAACCACATTCTTCATGCAGGGTCAAGTTAAGTGCTTACAAGCTAGGGAAAGGTCATATTTGTCGTTCGCGTTTCTGCCTACTCAATTTTGAGGGACAACTTGTATTATTACCTCTCTTCACCGGGACTGATTTATGAGCTTGGAAGTCAGGTCATTCTTTCCTAGGTCGAAGAAAGAAAGGGGGGCAGGGGGGCGGGGCGCGTCGTCTCCTTGAGCTAATACCTGATAAAATATCTGAATAGGTCCCTGTAGACCTTGACGCAGACACATAACTATTTTAGCCTAATCTGATAAAACAACCAGAAAACGTTATCAGAGGAGAATGTAGCCTGCCATGTTGCAGCTCGATGGATGAGCCTTTTTATCTGAAATGACAGACTTCATACGATAGGGGAAGCTGCAGATAAGAAACTATTGAATTGTCCCAAATCAGATCCGATTGTCTGCCCCTGCTTCAAACTGCCACACCTGCTCCAATAGGTCAATGAGCACCTCTTGGCCTGGTCCCTGAGGGGTCTGAAACCATTGCAAAGTGGTGAACTTTGAGACTTCTGCGTTTATTCTGCGATTATAATTAACCTGCTCACCAGTTGCTATCGATCAGTTCTGAGAGAAGGTGATAAAGTTTGACTGGATTTCTGGAAGTAGAACTGGATGTTTAAATGGGGAAGGAAGAGGAAGCTAAGGTCATCCACAGTTGGGAGACCCCACAGAGTGGCGCTTATAACCTATAAAAATTCCTACCCATCCTAGACGTGTGACTTCTTCATTTCTCATGAAAAATAAAGTGTGTCTGCGGCTGTTCAGCACAGGGTAAGACAGCAACGGATACCACTCACAGAGGCACTTCTATGACTCTTAAATACAGACTGCTTTACCTGCCTTGATTAGACTTGTCAGTGGAGAAGGCTATCTTAAATACAGTAAGTCGTGTATTGAGTCCAGTACATGACTTATTGTAAAAATGCCAAAAGCCAGAAAACCAAATTCTCTTCATTGAGATAAGAAGTTTGAATATCCTGGCCCAATTCTGATTAGAGAGCAGCAATAGATAAAACCACAGGCCACCTGCCAACCCTGCGAAAGTCATCACTGGAAGCTGGGTTCCATGCAGAGCGACCTTTTGCAGCCTGAGGTTTCCTTCCTGGTCTGCATACATATCCCGTACTTGTCTTTATTAAAAACATAGCTGGTCTGCTAGTCTCCTCTCCTTCTCTACCTATCATAGATATATCTGAGACAGTCAGTGAAGATTGGAGAAGAGGGAACAGATGCCTCTAGAAGTTTTTAAGAGAATCCTAGGGTTTTGATTTTCCTAAACAGCCAACAGTCCGTCTAAAGTTAGGGGAACACCTAGCTCTGAATTCGGAAGGTTGCTTTCATTCTCTGGAGATCAACTTCAGGAGGCTGAGAAGGGTATGCACGTCTGAGGATCCTATTGATGTGATCCACCCCCTTGCCAGCTCCGTAAACAGGAAGGGATGGACGCGATGAGGACTCAGGAAGACCCAGACCCTGCAGAAACACTAACTAGCCCACAAGAAGCAAGGAGGCCTAGCTGAAAAGCTACCTTGCAGAAGGGAGCCTGTTAGCTGCCATGAGCCTAACAATTCTGTAAGGCTCGGTGTAGCAGAGTCTACGGGAGGAGGAAGCTGCAAACCTAAAGAGGTTTCTCTCTGTGCTAAGCAGGAGCTCCTGCTTGCTGACGGGGAGCACAAGGCTTTCTGAGCATTCGTTTCTTTTCAGCAAACAGAGGCCAGCACCCCACCCTACCCCTGCCAGGGCCGACTTAGCCATTCCAGTCAGCAGTCAGCGGCAGCCTTCCAACTTCCTTCTCACAGTGGGCTGTTGTGTAGTGTAAGGCCGCCATCTCTAAAAGGTTGTTCGTAAGTGCATGTCCACAGACCGAGACTATAAATTTACTTTACATAGATTAAAATGGATTCAAGGTTAATTCCTGTTATCCCTGCGTATACTATTTTCCTGGTTTTCTTCAGAAGCTGACAAGAGAGCAGCTGTATAGAGAGCCAATAAAATGTGTGAGTAATCCACTCAGAGAATGCTGCACGAGGCCTCATCATGATCTACCAAAGGTCAACCAGTTCCCTGGGACTTCTTTTGGGCAGCAGGCCATCTCCAAAGAATTGGGCTCCTAGAAAACCCAATGAGACCCCTCTACACAGTCCCCCCTTCTCCCATCACCCCCCAACTCAGCAGAAGCAACAACTTTTGCAATGGCTTCTGTTCTAAATTCAGCACAATTACTTAACTGCAGAGTGCACACGTGTGTGTGTGTGTGAGTGTGTGTGTGTGTGTGAGAGAGAGACAGACAGACAGACAGACAGACAGACAGACAGAGACAGAAAGGCCAGAGGGTGACTTCAAGTGTTTTCCTCAGTCACTCTTCACCTATTCCCCCCAAGACTCTGTGTGTCACTCGCTGGCTGTTCTGGAACTCACTCTGTAGACCAGGCTAGCCTCAAACTCAGAAATCCACCTGCCTCTGCCTCCTGAGTGATGGGATTAAAGGCCTGCGCCACCACCGTCTGGCCACCTAATTTTAAAAAACTGTATATTTATTTTGGGGAGGAGATGCATATGCCATGGTGCATGCGTGCAAGTCAAAGGACAACCCGGGGAGTGGGCTCACTCCTCCCACCATGGAGGGTCTGGGGACTTAGCTCAGGGTGTCAGGCTTAGCATTAAATGCTATCTTTCTGGCCCCCATCTTTGAGATGGGGTCTCCTGCTAACCCTGGAGCTCACTGGTTTGACTAGACTGGCCAGTAGATTACAGGGATCAGCTTATCTTTGCCCCTCCTCCTGCTCCAGCACCACAGTTGCAACTTGCAATGCCATCTTACAGGGATGTTAGGGATTTGAACTCTGGTTCTCATGCTAGCATGGCAGCCACCTTACCATCTGAGCTATCTCTCCAGCCCCAACTCCATTATTTTTAAAGGGCAGTTTAGGTGACCAGTTTAAAAGGTTGGCGGTTTTCCGGCAAATTCTGTTCTTTTTTTTTTTTGGTTTTTCGAGACAGGGTTTCTCTGTGAAGCTCTGGCTGTCCTGGCACTCACTTTGTAGACCAGGCTGGCCTCGAACTCAGAAATCCGCCTGCCTCTGCCTCCCGAGTGCTGGGATTAAAGGCGTGCGCCACCACGCCCGGCTGTTCTTAATATCACCTGAAGGAGAACTGTCCACCAGAAGTGGTCACTAACTACCAGATCTAAGTGTTTGTGCCCAGGAGGGGACACAGGGGCTAGGAGTGCCCCACAGCTGCAGACTGACTTGCCACAGCACGAGATCTGTCCTCAGTAAAGGAGCAAAGTTGAAAGACAGATTCATGGTACAGGTAAGGATGGATCAAGCCGCTCGTCAGGGTCTTGAAATAGGGCATGGGGGGAAATTCCAGGAGTTTGTAAAGGAAAAAATCAAGTAAAAAATAAAAACCAACATGCCTTTCCTGCCTGCCTATAAACACCGTTAAAATTTTTCATGAATGATGTGTCTGTTTTTAAAAGCTCCATTATCTTCTCTTCCCATCAGTATTATCACGTGGGGTCCATGTGCCATGCTAAGTGTGGAAGTCAGGGGACCTTGGAGTCAGTCCTCTGTGTCCATCCTCACATGTGCCCTGGGGATCAAACTCAGGCTGTCACAAATGCACCAAGCAGCAGTGTGGACATTTATCCATTGAGCCATCTTGGCCACCCAGTCTTAAAGTATTTAAAAGCTATTAACCATCATTTTGTTTTAAAAGTTCAAAAGGTTCCGTTGCACATTCAGGGCATGAGGACGCACAGTGGTATGTAGGAGCCAGTTGTCCACACACATAGGGTGGGGCAAAGACAATGTAGCCACACAATGGACTACCCCTCAGCTTAAAGGAGGAAACTGCTACATGGTACAGCTTGAAGACATGCTACTGAGTGAAATACACCTGACCCAAGAGACAAAAGTCTGGGCTGGTGAGATGGCTCAGTGGGTAAGAGCACCCGACTGCTCTTCCAAAGGTCCAGAGTTCAAATCCCAGCAACCACATGGTGGCTCACAATCACCAGAAATGAGATCTGACACCCTCTTCTGGTGCTGTCTGAAGACAGCTACAGTGTACTTACATATAATAAATAAATAAATCTTTAAAAGAAAGTATTGTGTAATTTTGCTCATAGGATGTAAGGAGAGCAATCAAAGTCACAGCCATGGAAAGCAGACTAAGTGGCTGGACAGAGCGGGAACTGCAGAACTGTTGCTGTTCTGCAGAATGAGAGACATTCTCACGATCCATCATCCAGCGATGCTGAGCCCCAACACTGCGCATGCGCAAAACTTCCTGTGCCGATGAAGAAAATATTATCAGTGCCAGAAAGATGGCTCAGTGGGTAAAAGTTATATGTTATATGTTTATTTAGTCTGTGTGTGTGTGTGTGCGCGCGCACGCGTGTGTGTGTGTGTGTGTGTGCGCGCACGCGCGTGTGTGTGTGTGTGTGTGTGTGTGTGCGCGCGCACGCGCATGTGTATTTGTGCACATGCATTTTTGTGCCACAGTGCATGTATGGAAGTCAGAGCACCTTCAGGGGGTCAGTTCTCTCCTTTTACCATGTCGGCCCAAGGGGATCAAACTCAAGTTGTCAGTGTCAGCCACAAGTTCCTTTACCCATGACATGAATATTTTTTATTATTTGATAGAATTATGAAGCACAAAAAAGGGTGAAGCTGACCAAAGCACATTTTCAATTTTATAACACACATGGCTGTAGCAAGCTTCTTCTCCAACTTCATCCCTTTTCTACCCCTTGGGCTCCCCATACATAATCAATGTTACAAATTCTTTACCTAGGACCCAAGGAAGGCTCTCAGAGATAGATAATTGTGTATTTTCAAAGAAATACAATGTATCTTCCTGTGTTTGACACCAAGAACATAGTATTTCCAAGTGGCTTGGAAAGGATCTTATGTGGCCCAATAATGACAGCCATCATATCTGCCTAAGTGAGTGTACAGTTTATGAATGTATACCCTGGTGATGTACATTTGTGTTACTTCTGGGCTTTGTTATTATGGGTGACAAAGTGGCAAATATGTACCTCAGACTTCATTATTTGGAGTCAAAAGTTCAATGTCAAGGGCTATCTACTCTGTAATCTGACTGGCTTACCAACGACTACCCACAAAGCTTGTACCAATGAACATTCCCACCCACAGGTATCAGAGTTCCTGTCCCCCACACCTCACAGTCTGTTTGTCTTCTTAGTGCATTTAAAGAGGGGGGAAAAATAAATAACAGGGAAGGGAACAGAAGAAGCCGTTATCTTCAACTGTCTCCTGAGCATATTCCACCAGCAAATGTGGCCTGACCTTTTCACGGGACACAAACGGACAAGTGACAGGTGTCACTAGAGGCCGAGACACACCCCAGGCTACCCCAACACACCTTCCTTATTTAATTGGTTCTCCACTTAGCACCACAAACCAGTCCCCACTTTGATTGGCCTGTTCAGGGTGGTAACCGGAAAATTAAACAACTTTGATTTTCTTAAGACTAACAAATTGTTCTTGAGCCCAACAGGCTACCTCAGGGATCACAGAGTTCCCTGTCTAAGCAAACTAGCTCTGAAAGCAACTGGCCTACTTGATAAAGCAGTCCCCAAAAGACCCAACAAACACTATAGCATTTTCCGCTGACCTCAGTCTTCAACTCTCTGAACACCTTGAGCGCCCCACCCCACCCGAGATGGAGCAATACTTTTCCCTTTTTGGGTTGTTTCCATAGCAATGCACACATTTGTTTCCTTCTGTTATTCTCACTGAGCCCTCAAACAACTCCATATTTTTCCCCAAATCCTCTAAGAATAGTACGGTTACTTATCTCTTTAAGACACAAAAGAATCGCTCTTCCTTAGTAAGCTATATTTCTTAGGCATCCCAGTAACAGCTACAAGCAATGCCACGTTTCAAGGTCTGTTTTTTATATCTAATCTCTTTCAGTCTCCTTTTTTTCTTTTGGTTTCTTTTTTGGCTTTAGGTCTATATAAGTCTTAATGGGCACAAAACTGACTAAACTGTGATGTGTTGTGCACACAATAAAAGTCTCCTACTTTAAGAATATATCTCAGGATGGAGAGATGGCTCAGCAGTTTAGAGCACCTGTTGCCCTTGCAGAGGACATGAGTTTGAGTCCCAGCTCCCACACGATGGTTCACAACCACACTTGACTCCAGTTCCAGACCATCCACTACCCTCTTCTGGCTTCTGCACTGCACTTCTGTACACACATGCAGGAAGAACACTCATACAGACAAAATAAATAAATCCAAAAGCAATTTTTTAAAGAGTACATCTCCATGAATTTAACCAAATGTCTCCAGCAGGGTCCTCACGGCACTGTGCCCTTTAAAAAGAGATGGCTGTTTTTCTCTGCTGCAGGAATGTCACAGTGCACATGCATCACCCTGAAGTTGTAAGAACTAGACATGGCTAGCTGTCTTGGCAGGGGTGCATGCAGCCTGCATGGAAGCTGGACCTCCAGACCCCATTCAGACATGAAGACAAGCCACGATCTGTGTGCACCACACTTAGTGACAGCCACAGCCACACACTCCAGTATTATCCTGTTCACAGAGAGCAGCACAGGCTCAGAGTCCAGCTGTCTGCAGTGGTCCTGGGTTTCTAGTGTCCTCGCCAGTTCTGCTCACTCTTCTCCGAGTCTCTAATTCTATCTTTGCTTTTTTTTTCTTCTTCTTTAAGCAGGGGGTTGCTATGGAGCTCAGACTAGCCTTGAGCTCTCTATTTTCCTGCCTCAGCCTCCTGAGTGCTGGGTCACAGGTGTATGCCACCACACCCAGTTCTAATTTACTTCTTAAAGGACGAAGGCAGTCGTTCTGTGTGGTTTGACCAGGGCAGGGCAGAGTCCTGGGGCAATTACCTCCCAGATCTTTACTCAAATATTTGCTACTTGCCCAGCATGTGCCAGGCACCTATGTATGAGTAAGACTCTGTACCCGTCTCAGTAAGGTCACAGAATTCCATTATTGTGCCTAATTAATGCTTCTAACAATTGCTTCAGGGTCCTGGGTCTGTTGAACTTGGAATGAACAAAAGTTCACATATATTACAGTCAGGGAAGAATAATTCATCCCTTGCCAAGTTCAGGTATTTTCACATGCCCCTGTTGGGTTTTATCATTTTTATTTTTATTTTTATTTTTTATTTTGCCTTATTCCAATAGCCAGCCCAAGAACTTGCTAGATGTTAGCTATTAATACCAAAACAGTTCAACCTCATAAAAAGGAATAATGGCATTTGCTTATTTTTCCTCAACACAAACTAAAAATATTTCCGACTTAGGAGTTGGTCTCTGGGATTTACCTTTGGAGATGAATCTGTTACTAAAGCAAAACACAAACTCTATTGTACCATTCCACAGTTCTACACATGCGTGGGGTACGGGATCTTGTATTTCTCTCTTTCATGTTGTAACTGCAGGTCCAGGCTCTTTCCTGTGGTGCCTTCGGTGGAGACTTCTGGGGTTTCAGAGGGAAGCTCCTCTCCTGCGTTCTCAGCTTGGCTCTCAGCTCATCTCCCCTTACCTTACCACAAGTCATTCAAAAACTTTCATATCTAATTAGGGTAACTATTTATACATTTCCATATCTAACTAGGGTAAGCCAACTATCCTTACTCAGTAGACTGTCCCAGGTTTAATACTAAAATTTCCAAGTCCTAGGAAGCCCTTTAGCCCCAGAAAAAGTAGAAAAATGAATAAAAGAGCTATCATTTATAAAAGAGCAATTACTAGACATCACATAGATTACCAAAGTCATCTAAGAGAAGTGGAGCTGAACTGAAGCCACCCTACACACTATGAAAAGAGACAGACAGAGGTAGGCAACTTGCCCAAGGTCACATGGCACTGAGGTTTGGTGGCTCCAAAATGCCTTTGATCACATCAGCATGCTATATGCCGTTTTAGACCTCAGTGGTCATAACATCTATCCAAAGGGGGCCTCTCAATTAGCCCAGAGAACCTTTCTCCTTCAGGCACTTGGTACCATCAGCTAGTATGATGGCTGATTCTCACTAAAGCTACCAAGCATGACTAATGTCCAAGAATAGGCAGGCAATAAACAAAACACGTAGGAAGGAAGGAAGCAGCTAGGACTATCTCTTAGTGGTAGAGCCTTTATCCAACCTATGTCAGAGACTGTCTAATCTTCTGTCCTAGGGTAGGGCTGGAGAAGAAAACATCTTCACACAGAACGCTTTTAACTGAACAATGCCATCAGACTGTCAGATCGTCCCGAGGGCTATGTGATTAAAAACAAAAACAAAACAAACAAACAAACAAAAATACCCAAGTGTATCTTCCCAAACACATGGAAGCATGACAATAGATTCTCAACATGCCTGGTGCTCCCTCATGACAATCCCAGATCATTTCTTTAAAGACTTGGCAAAGGGTCTCATGTGCTGATTTGTAGGGCAGACACAAGAACCCAACATATAGTCTCCTAAGGAGAGAGGAGATGCACGTACCCTATCGTTTTGTTTGCCCTGTGTGGATCCTGGAATTTGGAGAACCTTTTTCAGCTCCCGTGCTCACGGGTACAGTCACACAATGTCACTTTGTTTTGCTTTTATACTGAATACAGGAATGTCTTCTTCAGCTTTGAATGGGGACTTCACTCTTTGCTGTATCCAAACACTAAATCCCGATTCTAGGATTTTTTTTTTTTCTTTTTAATTAGACTGGGTCTGCTGTGTATCCCAGGCTCTCCTCCCCTCTCTGAAATTTCAGTCATGGGGCATCACACCCAGTTATTCCTTCTTATTTTAAGCTAGGAGTTGGGTTGAGCTGAAGGAAACTCAGCTACTAAGGATTCAGGCCAATACCACCCCACAAAAAAACTAACTTCCAGCCTCAACCAGATGGAAACTACCACCCTGCTCTGTGCTCCTTCCTCTGGGTGCTGTCTTCTTGGCCCTGCAGGGGAGGAAGACATTGGTAGCCACAAACCCAGCTCTGGCGCCACTTTTCCCGTTAATCAGTTTACCTGGGATGGATGTTTGGCTAGACCCCCCTCTTGAGGGACCTTCCATGGCCACCCAGGGAGTGGCAAGGGATAGACTTTACTCTTCAAAGTGACAGCAAATGCAAGAGGATTTAGCACTTAGTAGGTAGTCAATAAACATTAACTTTGTTTCTCAAGTCTGTGCTTCCTCCTTTCCCCTAGAGCCAGCTCCATTCAAACTGCACCTCCATTCCATTCCAGAAATAGGCTCTTGGCATTTTGTACGAGTGGACAGCCACTTTCCTTTCTTTCCCCTGGCCCAAGTGGCTAGGGCCCCTCTGAAAGTTAGTTCAGTGTGTAGATTGTGTAAGTGGGCAAGTTGCTGTCCCTCTGAGTCTGACATTGGAGGGGCATACTGGCCATTGTTAAGGTTAAGCTGGCTTCCTGAGAAAGAGGCAGCCCTACAAATTCTCCATTTAATCCAGGCACTAGAAAGAACCCCCTCGGCACTGTCCCCAGACACTGTCCTAAAGTATCTGACCAGGGAGTGGCTCCATGAGACCCCAGAGTGTGCCTGAGGACTCAAGCGGGGCTAGGCTCCAGTTTAACCCACCTCTGGCGGGTCTCCTTTGCAGATCGCCTCATTATTTCCGGCGTGAAAACCCCTACAGGAAAGTCATCTGCAACCCTGGGGGATCCTCTAACCTAGTTGCCAAATGGCACAGGTCTCAAGTTTGTTGAGGTCTCAGAGGAAGGGATGAGGGAAGTAGGGGCTGAGTCCCAGATATCACATCCAGACTGTTCCAGCTGACCCTAGAGAACCCAACACCTCCCATTGCCACCAGCAGGCTACACAGACATTGCTGGATCCTGGTGGCCAGGCTACTCATCATCACTGTGGCCCACCACCACCACCACCTGGAGTCTCTGACTTCCGGGCTGCCTTCCTGGGAAGCTCCTTGCATCAAGGATGTTCCTCAACCCCAACAGAGTTGGGAAACTTGAATGCCCCAGACTGGGCTCAAGGCCCTAAGGTACTCACCGAGATTGGGGTGTCTTCCAGGGTTGGCCCGTCCAGGCAGGCTGTGCAGGACTGGGCTGTCGAAGGGGCCGGCGGAGGCGGCAGCGGCCGCGGCCCAGGATGCTCCCACGTCGGCCATGTAGGCTGGGTAGGGGCTGGAGTAGGAGCCAGCGAAGCCGGGACGCCCGTACTGCTCTCGGCCAGCCAGACCAGCGCCCGCCGCCCCGCCGCCACTGCCGTAGGCTGCAGCTTCCCGGGCTGCTGCAGCGGCGGCAGCGGCCGCCAGGGACCCAGTAGTCCCCGGGAAAGAGAAGCGCGGGGACACGGGCGGTGGGGTGTAGGCAGCTCCCTCGGCTCCAGCCTGGCTCCAGCCGGGGCTACCCTGCTGGGTCCCAGGCCCCGCACCCGACGGGCCGGCCCCAGAGCTGCCACCCGAGGTGGCTCCAGCTGCAGCGGCACTGCCACCGCCCTGCAGGTAGGACAGACCCAGCACAGAGGACGGCACCCGCGGAGTGGGCACGTAGACGGGCGAGGACGCGGCACCCGCGCTGTGCATGAAGGCGCCAGGGCCACCTGCTTCGTAGGCGCCGGGCGGGGGGCCGTGGTTGGCGGCCATGGCCAGGCTTTGGTACATCGCCCCAAGCTCTGAGCGGAAGGCAGACAAGAACTAGAATGCGGGTGTGCGGAACTGTCACCAAAAAAACAGAACAAAACAAAACCCCCCAAAATACCCCCCCCCAAAAAAAAACAACCGGAGATCAAAAAACGAGGAGAGGCACAACTCGCTCAAAATAGATACGAATTAAATCCAGCATCAGAGCAGAAACCTCTAGGCTCTCTGGTTTGCTCAGGAAAAAGAAAATCCCAAATTGGATTTGCAGTTGCTCCAGAAACCGTGCGGGAGGGCGGACTCTATTCCAGGGCCCAGAGGCTGGAGGTGCCCAAACGCAGTCCAGGCTGGTCTCGAACACCCTGAGCAGGCCTTCGGATCACCCACCGGCTAAACAAGTCTAGTCCTTGCTTTCTGCCTGCTACACACCCAGGCGTAGCTGCTAGCTCCAGAGCGGCTCCAGCGAAGAATGACAAAGAGGGCCCGGTCCCTTCGAAGCGAAGCGGCAGTCCTGAAGGAGAAAAGGCAACAAATGTGAGAGAACCTCACCGACATGGTTTTTCAGAACCATGTTCCTGTTTTCCAAGATTTCTTCCGCACAGCAAACGAAACCACCCTTCTCTTGCCTGGGTTCAGCGGACTCCCAGTACCGCAAAAAACAGCTGCCTTTGTTTGGTCCCGGAGGGAGACCTAAGTCTCCAGCATGAAGTTCTTGGTTGAGCTCTGGGCCAATTATTTGATATTGCTTATCAGAAAGGACTTTAATTTTAATTTTAATTCTTCTCTTTCTTTCTTTCTTTCTTTCTTTCTTTCTTTCTTTTTTCTTTCCTTCCTTCCTTCCTTCTTTCCTTTCCTTTCCTTTCCTTTCCTTTCCTTTCCTTTCCTTTCCTTTCCTTTCCTTTCCTTTCCTTGTCTTGTCTTGCCTTGCCTTGCCTTGCCTTTTCTTTTCTTTTCTTTTCTTTTCTTTTCTTTTCTTTTCTTTTCTTTTCTTTTCTTTTCTTTTCTTTTCTTTCTTCCCTGAGTATTCTGTAAACACAGGGTTTTGAGCTCTGAAGAATGGTAAGGACTCAAAAGATCTATCTTTTTTTTTTTTTAAAGTTTTAATTGTTTCCCCTCTTCTCTTCAAACAATTTCTTGACCAAACAAGAACTGTAGTTTGGGCGGAGGAGATAACAAACTTTATAAAAAACCAGCAACCCGCGAAAGTTTTGTTTGTAATCTAGAAAACAAAAAAACCAAACAAACAAAGAAGAAGAAGAAGAAGAAGAAAAAAAAAACGAACACCTAGAGGTAGAATCTAAATGTTTATAAATGAGCAAGTGTTGGTGAAACCATAAAAAAGGATTGTGAAACTCCTTAATCGTACTGTGCATCATGTGGGTGTCAAATCAGACAAGTCACACGTTTCTGCAAATAGTTACATTTTAAACACTTTGCAGACTATATATGGGGAGCAGAAAAGCAGGCGGGTTGAACAAGGCCACTTTCCAGAACTCTGGGAAGCGCTGAGCTCCCTAGATGACTTTTTCCTGTGGAACTGAAGATCCACCCAAACCAGAATTGATTCTTGGTGCTTGACAGCATCCTTCCTGGCATCCTGGGTTTTGGCATTACCAGAGACTATGGTATGTGTGTGTGTGTGTGTGGGGGGGGGTCCCTCTATTTTCCTAACACACCTGTTAGTTTCAATCCTCCCTCTCTGCACCTCTATTAAGTAAAGGTGTCCACATTCATTATTTCCCTGAAGACAAGACTGCAGTAGAGGTGAAACTTGTTGAAGATCAAAGAACACTTGAAGTGGGGCTCTGGAGGACTCTGAGTATTTGTGATTCCCCTTAAGAGGCAGCTACTTTTGATTGGTTTCTATTTTAGTCAGTGATGCATCTGCAATAATATTAAACGAGCTAGATACAAACCCTGGGGCCTGTCCCCTTTCTGAATAAATAACTTTAGACACTTCAGTCCCTCATCTGTAAAGTGCAAATATTACAGGTGTCTTACAGTCATTGGAGGATTATGGCTGTATTATAATGTAATACACACAAAACATTCATGACCAGATCTTAGAAGCCTTAGGCACACAGATGATTCAACAGAACAGCCATTAATGCAGATCTCCAGTTTACACTGCAAGAGAGTACCTGGGATGTAATTTATACTTACAATAAATCATCATCTTTATTACTGTAAAATTCCGGAATTGGGCATTTAGTATATGCACTAATGTTTCCCCCATCTTTGCATCATCTCTAGCAACAATGAAATCGTGACAAAGTGTTCAGTCACATGGCGACTGATAAATTGTTTTATATTTACTTCTTCAAAATGTGCAATAAACTACCAGCTAGGTGGTTGAATATTTCCTCCTAGCACATTTGGCTGGAGGGTAGATACAAGAAACTTGACCTGAGATCACCAACTTTTCCCGTTAAAAAGAAAGAAAGGCATAAAGTTTTAAACTTCCTGGAAATCTCTGGACTCCTATAAGCAACTATGCAGATTTACATTGATTTAAAAAAAAATATCCACCATTCATTTTTTAAGTCAAGTAGTTGTCCTAATTAATTGCACTTTCTATAATGTCAACTCAGGAAGTTATTTTTTTAAGGTAATATAAGTTTTCTTTTCTCCACTAACAGCAGTTAAAAGAAGAGATTTAGAATTCTGTAATCTAACTTACAGTATTCGAGTGGTGTTAATGTGCAAGCCTGAAAAACTGCAAGCACGAAATCAGTTTGGGATCTCAGGCTTGTGTGCAGAAACTCTCTGAAGTTTCAAATGAGTGATGTTTTAACCTGATGTTGAATTTCTAGAACAATAGAAGGTGGAGAAGATATCCCTCTTTACTGGAAAGGCCAGAAACCATTCTCCTAGGTGGATTCTTGCCTATCTGTGATCTGGCGCCTAGTAGCCTCCATCTTTTCACATAAGTCTAGTCCGGCCTGGCCTAGACTTTTCTCTCTCTTTAAAATCACCCTACAAAGTTCATCCCAAGTTCCCCAACAGAAAGAAAATTATTTCTCTTTTCAGGATTTAGTCCACAGCTCTTCCGGAACCTGTTTTTGAGAGTCAGAAAATACACCGCGCTGGAATGTGTCTTTTTACAGGTCTTTTCCTTTAGGCTCCCGAGGGTCTCTCTGGTCCCGCCACACTGAGAATGGTCACTAAACAATTTATACACTAACCCTCCGTAATCTCCCCAAGTAACCTTTCTTCTAATGTTCAAAGCGTTCTTCCTGGCTGCCTTCCTTTTCCAAAGGTACAGGAAATAAATTCCCGAGGTGTTTCCCAGCAGCGCGGCCTTATTTCCCCAGATCCTTTACTGCCTCGGGTCCCTCACTATCCTCTTCCTTTCAACCGAAAAGCCCCTCTTTCCTTCCACCTGGTGAAAGTTCATCACCCAGACATCTCTTCCCCAAGAGTAACCACTGCCAACTCTCCCGGGCCACATCCGAAAGATAGAATAAGTGAATCAGGGGAGCTTGAGCTGACTACCCAAGACTATCCCTGATGTCCGCCGGGGTTTCGGCCCTGGGTCGCTTTCTCCCCGAAAGCGGTGTATGTGGGTAGTATTCAGCAGTGCGTAACACACACAATTCCTGAGCCCTAGAGGAGTTTGAGGAGGTTGGACAGAAAGCAGAAGAGATCCGCAAGTTTCCGAGCCTATCTCCTAGCGCCTCTAGACCTCCCCCCCGGTCCCCTGGCTGCCTGCCCCTGCCACTCTGCACTCCCTGCGTCGCAGGCTGAAGACACTATCCCGTCTGCACCCCAAAGTGTGGGCTATGCGGCCTGTCCAGGGTCAGTCGGTCAGAGAGATAACACGGGCCCTGGCCAGTGGGATGGAAGGCAGAGCTGGAGAATCTGCAAACAGGGCCGATTAAAAGGACTCATGTTCCCTCCCAAACAATCCAAACGCACCTCTCCAGCACCCATCAGTTTTTGCTGCTAATCAGTCCCACTCGATTTAAAGTCCTCGCTAGGCCAAAGTCAAAAGCGGAGCAGTTTTTAGCCAATCTGGGGGCACTGGAGTGACCGGCGTCTCCTTTCTCAGTTACCTACCTCCCTATTCCAGGCAAACTAGGGCGGCGGACTTGTGAGTTTCTCCTGCCCCGGAAAAGAGCAGGGACTCGGGGAACCCTACCTGGCCAGCTCCAGTTTCCCAGAAAGCCGGCGCGATCTCCGTGAGTCCGCGGAGCTGCAACGGCGGCGGAACCTCGGGCGGCCACTCTGCGGGCCTCCGGCTTGTCCCTTGCTCCCGGCGCGGTTCCCCGGGCCCCCGCGTAGCGATCGCCTGCTCTGACTGGCCTAAGGGAGTCACGTGCAAGGGCGGGGGCGGGGGAGCGCGGACCCGGCAGCACCTCCGCCCGGCGCCCGCCCGCAGGACTCTTCCCAAAGCTCCCCCAACAGGCAAAGTCCATGCGCGCGGATCTCTCGGGGAAGGAAAGCGCTCAGTGCCGGGCGCTCCGTTCTGCCCTCAGTGCAGCCCGACGTCTTTGCGGTTTGCTGCTCTGCCAAGGATCGTGTTTATTCTCGAGTTTCTTTTCTTTCCTCCCTACTCTCAGTGGTCCACGTCCAGCGCCCCGTTCAAGGGGCGGGGCTGGTAGAGGAGAAGGTGACCTCGTACGCTGGGCTCATGGTCGCCTTTGGGGCACTGGGTCACCCGGGGTGCCTTGCTAGCCTCAGATCTACAGGGCCCTTGAAGTGAGCTCGGGAGAGGGTCAGGAGGCACTAAAACCTGAACTGGCCCTAAAGGTCGGTGCCTAGAGACGCAAGCGCTCTTTTCTCCTTCCCACGAGCCGGTGGAGACTGCAAGGCGCCGAGAACCTCCACCAGCCCAGGAGTTTATGTATTTATACAAAACGCGCACCCCTCGCCGCCGACACTTTTTCCCACTTCTGCGGTCTCTCGTCCCTTCTCATCACTCCCTATAGCCCTCACCGACTGGGGTCCAATCAAAAGGACGAAGTGGGGGTGGGGAGCCTGGTCTCTAACCTTAGAGCCCATTCAAGGACTGTAGTTCCTTCCCTAGGGTGGGGGTAGGGAGGGTGTCAGACCTTAGTTTGGAGTCGGCGTCAGTGCCTGTAGGCCCTGGCGCAGTGGGGCTGTGAGGGGAGAGTCCCTCAGACAGGTCTAAAGGTTAATAGAGCAATCACAGGGCCCTATTACCGCGTAAAAATAACCCATCGATTACCACAGCCTTCAGCTGCAGATAACAGCTCTCTGGTGGCTCTCGCGCTTTGGGCTAAACTTTTTTTTTTTCTTTTAAGGCCGCTTTTCTCTCCCCAGCACGGGTTTCCAATACAAGATTAGAGGGGTCAGGAGAGGGCTGGAATACCACCCGGTAAGAACCCTGCGCGGCCCGAGAAGGCTCAGGATGGCACCGGCTCCCGCAGTTCGAGGACTGACAGCAGATTGCCATTGCCCCGCCAGTGCAAAAGCAACTCAGGCGCTAGGAACAGGCTGGGACGCGGAGCCGATTGAAAGGGAAAACCCGTGGGACTTTGGCCAACCCGTGGGGATCTCAGGAAAATCCCAGAGGAAGGACTGAGCGCGGCTGCGCCGGGGGAATTCTCTTTTCCAAACCGAAGGGGCCCGAGGTCCAGAGCGGCTCTAGAGGAGAGAAAACTAAGGCCATCACGGGTGCTGAGCTGCCCGCACTCTGACTTGATTTACCGACGTAGCCCCGGGTGCCGCCAGTTTGAGCCCTTTGGCGTCCCGGAAGCTGGGGCCCCATGATTAGGGTCCCTTCTCCAGCCCCCCCCCCCAATCCTAAACAATGCCAGTCAGAATCAGGGCCTGCAGGTTCGAGATCTGGTAAAGTTTTGGGGATGGTATTCTGAGGATTTCAGAGGCTATCGCTAGACATCAAGGAACCTCCCCCAACTTCTCCTCTGAGACTCTCGGATGAATGCAGAGAATGGCGTGGCCCTTGCTTTATTTTACAAGAAACCCTCAACTACCTGGTGAGCAGGAGAGAAACGAAGCCAAAGGCCCACAGCCCACGCCAACGAGGCGTGTCTGTCTCTCTGTCTCTGTCTCTGTCTCTGTCTCTGTCTCTGTCTCTGTCTCTCTCTCTCTCTCTCTCTCTCTCTCTCTCTCTCTCTCTCTCTCGTTCTCTCTCTCTCCCTCCCTCCCCCTCTCTCTCCCTTCCTCCTCCCCCTCCCTCTCTTTCTCTGACTTGTGTGCCTTAGATCTCAGATCTGCCTCACTGTAGTGTCCCTCATAGATCAAAATGCGCTAAGCTCCGGGTCCAAACCTAGCGTTCCTGGTTTTGTTACCCATGAAGTCAGAAGCTTGAGGCTTAGTGTCTGGGGGAACAGCCACGTGTGATACGCCTTTGCGTTGCCAGGGTCTTAGGCAGCTGCCAGGCGACATTCTCCTTGTGTCTTAGCCATCCCCACCTCTACCCACCCAACAGCCTTCCTGAAAACCAGGTTCTAACGGTTTAAAAGGAGGGTGCCCCAGGTAGTCTGGGGATACTTTGCTCAGTGCGATTAAGAAACTCAATGAAATCTCTAAGGGAATCGGGTGATCCTTCGCTCTTGCTAAGATCAGCCAAAGACCGTTCCAGGAGTCTCCAGGCATCTCCCGCTGAGCTGACTGCTGCAAGCGGGAGGCCCGAGACAGTTCTCTGACTCTGAAGGCGCCTGGGACAGAGACATTTGTTTCAGCTTCCTGTGACTTAACCCCCACACTTTGGGTCCCACACAACAAATTTTTCCCGGTGTGTGGGCTGAGAGTCAAACCAGACGCGTTTCTTGGGCGCTTTTGGTTTTTTCTTCATTCCCTCCCTCCTTCCCTCCCTCCCCTTGCCTCCGGTCCTTCAGTTGCTCCCTTCCTCTGCTGGAACCAGAAGAACTAGGCGACCTCTGTGCGTTGCCAGGAGCGGGGAGCATTTCAAGGCCTTGCTGGCTGGAGATGGAGGGGGGTTATCGGCTGCCTCTAGAGGTTCCCAGGCTCCTCTCAGACTAGGGAGGCCAAAGAGAGGAGGGGGGCTGGGCATGCTGAGGATCAGACTTGGCTATTTTTAAGGACTATGTCACTAGGATGGGAGGGGGGTGGCTCAACTCCGCTCACGTTCCCCTTTCTACTTTCCTTTCCCATGGTCTATGGGCAGAAGCGTCAGGCTCACCTTCAACCTTCTTAGATCTTTTTGCTCAGAGTGGAGGTGGAGCGTCTAATGATCCAGTCTTAAGTCTGTAGCTTTCCATAATAAGACTGATTTAGGTGAGCCGTATTCCTAAATAATCTTTGCAGCACAAAAGAATACATTTTATTTCTTGTTTCACGAAGGATTCTGAGACTTAAGCCGGCCTCCTAGCTAGCAGAAACGAAACTGTAGGCTGAACACGATGTACGTAGGAATTGAGACTTGAATTTCCTCGAAGTGGGGGGGGGGGACACAAAACAAACAGCAGATGTTGGATTTCACACAGAGACCAAGAGAAATCCCCCCACCCCACCCCCAAGGAATTGGGCACCAGAGAGTGCCCTCTGGGACCTCTGTGATTTGGTTTAAAAGGTGGCCAAAGTTGGTCATCACAATGTCCGCATTTCTGGAGACAGATGCCCCTCCGAATTCAACGGGAATCAACTCACAAGTCACAATGAGAGAAAAAACGAGTTCCGGAAAGAAACTAGAGCTTGGAGTTTGGACGGTTTCCAGTGTTTGGTAAGGGAGCCAGAGGTAAGATACAGAAATCCAGCTTGGTCCTATAGAACAGACACCTCAGGTGCAGCCTTGCCTCTGGATCTACAAAGGACCTGGGCTAGATGCGCAAAGTGACCCGCACTGAACGAATTCGGTCTCCTGTCCTAACAACAGTCTGACACCGCAGACGCCACGTCCCTTTCCTCTGTGACTGTCAGCCCGAATCTCGAGACTACCCTGCTCAAAGCAGAAAATTCCAAGAGAGCAACTGGACACACCTCATCTTGTTCAAGAAAAAAGAAAACAACAACAACAACAAAAACAAAAAACAAAACCAAAACCAAAAAACAAAGAACCTGCAAGGCCAAGTCTATGTACCCCACCCCTATGCATTCTTCCCCCAGCCCTGGACCTTCAGCTCTTGGGATCCCAGGCAGAAGAGGGATGGTTGTGAATTCTCTGTGCCCACACATCCCAGAACTAGCCCCACACCTAGAGTCAAATCTTGAGGTTTCACCATAAAAGAAAGTAGCCCTCTTTAATAGTTTAGCTTTTAAAGAATTGTGCAATGTTGCAAAATGAAGCGGTGTCTTCCTCATAGATCTCAGAAAATGCTTCCCAGTGTTACCAGTCTGGAGACCAGTTGGTGGCATATTTCACAGTCACTTCTAAACTACAGGTCACTCTCCTATTTTACTTTTTTGATAAAACTTGCCTTCAAATTTCTGCCAAATTCCTAGAAGAGTCCTGAAAAGCTCTCCACAATTTTTCTTTGGGGAAACATTGCAAAGCAAGAATGAGGAAGACAAAGCTATTATCTTCATCTTTAAAATGACACAGAAAGGTTGGGGCTCAGAGTAGGTTGGGGCTCAGAGTCTACGTGGTAAAGTGTAGGTGGAGGCAGCGGGTCTCCAATCCAAATTCTCACCTTATTTCTTAATAATCTAATAGTAGCTGTAAAATATTCTCTGTTGCAGTCATTTTAATTTTTTAGTCTCTAATGTTGTTTCTTTTATTTAAAAATTCAATTTCAATTTAGAACAAAACTGTGCCTCATAATCTAAGAAAATTCGAAAAGCTTTTTGTAAAAAAGATTTTTTTTTTTTTTGCTAAGTTTATGAATGATGGCAGAGGCTTTGTGAATAGGTCTTCAGAACGGAGTACCAGTCTTGACAAGGTCACCATGTGGTCCAGGAGCCCAGTCCTGAAATAGATACCCCTTTCTCCCACAGACTCTCTTCTTTCTGCTTCCCAAAGGACTCTTCTTTAGAGAAGGGCACCCATCCAGAAAGCAGGTAAAGGAAGCTGCAGAGAGAGGGAGTTGCCCTCTTCTGGAGGTCCCACACAAACTTGATCATCTGCTCTGAGACTATTTCCTGTAGGGGCTGGTCTCTTAGATATCTAACGTGCCACCTCTGTCATCATTCTCGGTGGACTGGCACTGGATTCGATTTGTTCACAGGTGGGGGCCTCCTTCCTCATTTATTCTTTTAAAGTTGCCCAGAGATAGAGTGCCATTAATTAATTCCCTATTAAACATCCATTTGATTTATTCTTAGGTCTTTGGTCTCTGAGGTTAGAAATTCATTTGTCTGTGGTTGCTGGCATTAATTTTCACATCACTACACCCTACAGAAAGCTCGGGGAGGTGAAAAGTGAGGCTGATGCACAGTAGGTGTTCAACTAAGTATTTACTGAATGGTTGAATTTGCAAGAAAGATTTGCTTATTTGTTTTGTTTGAGGCAGAGTCCTGTTATATATAGACCAGGCTGATCTTAAACTCACAGAGCTGTACATGCCCCTGGCTCTGCCTTTTCCTTCCTTAAAATCACATATTACTAGGCAAGAGGAATGTTAATAGTATTTCTGGTGTTGCTGGGAGAGCTCAAAGCTCTTAAAAAAAAAAAGTTTTGGTCTATGAGAATCTTTCCATCTAGTCGCAGAGGAGAGGACTGGGACAAGGGACAGATCTGCAGAGTGCTAATCCAGTCCAGCTTGTGCATATCCCTGTCTACAAATTGCCCATCAACATCTAGGCTATATCTCAGGTAACACTAAGAGTTCGAGATGAGCAAGAAGAATGGATGTCTGGATGTAGATCAGATGCTGGAAGTCAAGTTTAACTGGAGAAGCTAGCTCAGTATACCGATGAGGCTGTGAATGGCAGGGAATGTGGTGGGGATCTTAGAGAGGCAGTCCACCAAGGGATGCTGCGGCATGATTCTGATATCTCAAAGGATCCAGATCTATTAAATCCTGGAAGGACAGAAGACTGTCAGACATCAGGAACGGAGAAAATTGGAAAGTGGAGAGCATGAACACAAGAAGAAAGCCAGAGCACTTGGGAAGCAGAGCCAGGTAGATTTCAGGGTTCAAAGCCAGCCTGGTCTACAGAGTGAGTTCCAAGACAGCCAGGACTATACAGAGAAACCCTGTCTCAAACAACAACAACAACAAAACAAGAAGAAAGAGAGAAAGGAACAGAGACAGAAATAAAGTAGAGACAAGGAGTCGGGGAAGGCAGAAAGGTGCCCAGAACTTCCAAGGGTGAAAACTTGGTGCTGTCCTAGCCAGCTTCTTTCCATAAAATGAAGACAGATGAAAACACATCAAATAGGTAGAATGTCAAATGGCAGATGGGAGCTTGAGAGTGGAGGCTTCAGACACACAAAACTGGTCAGAAGGATTAGGGCTAGGTGCCAAAGGAGGAGACCGTTCCTGAACAGAACTATACCGGCCTGAGCCTTCTGAGAAGTCAGAGCTACCCAGCAGCAGCCCTTGGTGGGTTGCCTCTTTAGGATCCTCACCACCTTCCCCGTCAGTCACAGGGCTTTACAGAACTGCTGGGCTTCCCTCTTCCGACTCTACAACTAGACACCAGAGCTTTCCCCTGAAGGACTCCGAACACGCACACACCAGGGGCGACCCGGAGAGACCCCAGAGACCTACTGTTCTAAGTGCCAGCTTGGCCCTGCTTCCGCATAGGCGGCCTACTGCCTCACACCGAGGTGGCCGGAAAGAAAGCCTGCGACCCTAGCACCCTTCACCTCACCCGCGCGGAGCCAGAGGTGACCCCGAGCCAGAGACGCCCAAGTAGGCGCCGCGACTTGGCGGGCCCAGAGAGACAGGAAAATGTCAAGGAAGCTCGAAGACCAAGTGCAAAAACAGCGTCTGAACTAGCTTTGACTCGGGCCCAGAACCAAGCTTGGGGAGGGAGATGAAGGTGAGAGGGTGGGCAGCAGCGAAGGAGGCTGGAGGTAACACTGTTCCCGAAGTGACTAGCCACCCTGTCTGGCCCTGCCTTCCAGTCAAGGACTAGCACCAGAGCCCACGCTTATCCACTTTCCACCACTGTAGCAGGTGCCTTTGGAGTGGCGGTTTCTTCCCCTCCCTTGGTTCAAGCACCTCCTTCCACAGAAGGCAGAAGGGGAGCATGGAGCCTTGGCGACTAGGACTCCTGTTGCCGCCGTCACAGCACACTTAATAGTTTTCAGAACTGAGTCAACTCTGACAGACAAGCCTCATACTTGGTTTCACCAGGGACAGGGTGCACTCTCTTTAAACTCTGAGTTCTTCCCCAGAGATGCTAGTGAATAACGAATTGCTAAGACCCCAGGATTTGAAGGGAGAACAACCGAAGATTAAAGAAACCCCTGAATGAAGTGGACTGATGGGGACCGAGGTACCGAGAGCCAGCGGCGCCGCCGGCACCCGTAGAAAGGTGCCCCGCTTCAAGCAAGCAGCTTCTCCTTCCACTTCCCGCAACACAGAAAGTAGCGCTGTTCCTTGGGGAAAGGGGCAGAACCCAGATCTGCCTCCCCTCCACCAGGAAGTCTCCAGAGATGCCTATTTCCTGATGTCCACACTACTTTCCAGTGAGTGGGGCGGAGGAGCACAGAACTGGTAACGACTTTCTTATGCCACCAATCAATCAAGAGGGATCGATTCCTCAAAAAAGCAGGTTTACTCCCTGCTGATCTCCTGCCCTTACTCCACTAGCTACTTTGTTAGGGCCAGTGTCTTTCTTGCTCTTTCTTTTGAAGGTTGTCCAACAGGTCTTACATTTGCAATGTAAGGTGGAGTAGCTTTGCTTATTTATTATTTATTTATCTATCTATCTATCTATCTATCTATCTATCTGTCTGTCTGTCTGTCTGTCTGTCTGTCTGTCTATCTATCTATCTATCTATCTATCTATCTATCTATCTATTTATTTATTTATTTATTTATTTATTTATTTATTTATGTGCGTGTTTGTTTTTCGAGACAGGGTTTCTCTGTGTAGCCCTGGCTACCCTGGAACTCATTCTGTAGACCTTGGCTTGCTTCGAACTCAAATCCGCCTGCCTCTGCCTTCCAAGAGTGTTGGCATTAAAGGGATGTACCACCACCGCCTGGCAATTTTAATTAAAAAAAAATTAAACAAGATCAGAGTGGCCCAAGAGGGGCTCACATTTAACATGTAGCTGAGAATGAAGGATGACCTTGAACTTCGGATACTCCTGCCTCCACCCTTAGAGTCCTAGAATCACCATCACCACATCCAGTTCTATTCTGATCTGGGTTTGAACCCAGGGTTTTCACACATGCTAAGGCAGTACTCAAATACTGGCTGAGCCACATGCCTATTCTCCATGTTTTGTCTCATGTACTAAAAGGTATCACAGGTATCTTAAAAACAAAACAAAACATAACAAAACAAAACAAAACAAAAAACAAACCCTATAGGTTCTTTCATAATTATTCCAAACTAGGAAGCTCAAGGGGGAGACATAAACTATGTTCAACCATGCTATGGAATAATGGCCAGCAACAAAAAAATGAACAAATTTCAACAACACCCAAGGACATGAATAATCTGTAATGTGTTCAGTGCCATAGAAAAAGATCCAGATTCAAAAGACCATGTTTAAAAACCATCTACTAGAGCTGGGCGTGGTGGCGCACGCCTTTAATCCCAGCACTTGGGAGGCAGAGGCAGGCCGATTTCTGAGTTCAAGGCCAGCCTGGTCTACAAAGTGAGTTCCAGGACAGCCAGGGCTATACAGAGAAACCCTGTCTCAAAAAAACCAAGGGGGAAGGGGCATCTATACATGGCATTTTGAAAAAGTCACAACCATAGTGCTGAAGTCAAATCAGAGGAAGCCAGGACCACAGGGTGAGGCAGAGTTAGTTGAGGGTGTGGGAGCAAGTGCAGAAATTTAGGAGCAGTGTCAGGATTGTTCAATTGACATCTTGATTGTGTTGGTGTTTGCCAACAGATATAGGACTGTACACTAAAAGGAGTAGGTTTACAATTTGGAAAGGCACATGTCAATAAATCTAACAGTAAAAAAAGATGTTGGTGAGGCAAGATAAAATTCTTCAGTCCCCTCACCCTCTTCTCTGCCTGGTTCTCAGACTCCAGGGAGCTTCCACCCCTGACACATGTTTGACTCCCACTCAGGAAGGTGATTTAGATACCCAGGAAGCTCTGGGCTTCCATTTCAGAGATGCAGACTCCAGCCTTGCCCCTCAGCCATTGCTCAACCTGGCTTCACAGAGCTCCATCCTGGGTGTGCTGCCAACATCACACACACTTCACAGGAAACTGTATAGAGGTTGACATAGGAGCAAATGTGATCCTACACTAGCCTCCTGAGAAGCCTGTAACTTTTGGTCTCCCTTAGTTTGAAGTCTTCAGGCAGCAACTGCTAGGCTACCTGGGAGAAGGATACTGGGACTGGGAAGCCTGGACAGCCAGCAAGACTTTTTTTTTTTTTTTTTTTTTTTTTTTTTTGTGCAGTCAAGTTCTCTGTAAGCCAAGTTCAAAGCTTAGGGGAATAACAGGTTTTATGCTAGCTGTGCTGAATGGGCCAAGGAAACCACTGGAAACTCAGCCTTTCCAGCCCAAGATGATACCCTGCTCCTAAGACCAAAGTTCTCCTTGTGCTCCAGTGCCCTGACACCATCATTACACTCAGGTGATGTTTATGAGAAATTGTACCCAAGACAATTCCAAGCTTCACAAAACATCATATTTCCTGTTAGAAATAAAGCAGTCTAGCTTGGTCAGTTTCTAGGCTGGGGTACTTTGTCCAAGCTGGGGGTGGGGGGAGGTGGTTGCAGGGTGGGTATGGGGGCTTGCTAATGAAACAGTAGGAAAATAATAAGTGAGGTGGGAAAGGAAGAACCAAGTAGCGAGATGCTGGGGTCTGCAGCTGGAACACCTTGGTCCAGACACACTTTGGGGAAAGAAAAAGGAAGGGCTCTCTTCCAGGCCAAAACAGCTTCCACCTGCCTTAGAAAGGCCTGAGTTTAAAAAAAAAAAAAATCAGGTCTGTAAGCCTGGCAGTGGTGGCTCAGGCCTTTAATCCAAGCACTTGGGAGGTAGAGGCAGGTGGATTTCTGAGTTCAAGACCAGCCTGGTCTACAAAGTGAGTTCCAGGACAGCCAGGGCTATACAGAGAAACCCTGTCTCAAACCATCTCCCCCCACCACACCACACCCCAAAATCAGGGCTGTGCTGTGAACTGCCCTGTGGTGGAGTGAGGCTCACTACAAGGTTTGTACAGACTTTGAGTCAGACTGTCATTGTCCCCGCCTGCCCCCATGCCACACACACACCCAGCAAATATGTTTCATAGCAATTCCCTTATGAAAACTGCTAAGTGTCTGCTAGGCGCGATGGAAACTTTGTTTGTGTGAAACCAAACTTGAGTTTCTCTGATTGACCCGTTCAGTAAGGAAATGAGTTCTGTAAACATTCTGTAAACAGCATAAGGAACAGATAAACTATGAGGGGCTAGCATGTTCCCTTCCTGGTAGAAAAGGAGAGTGAAACTGGAAATGCTAAATCAATTCAAGGAGCCTCCTATTCCCCCTTGAAATTGAGTCTCATGTAGCCCAAGCTAGCTTAGAACTGTGTAGCCTAGAATGGAGAATGGCTTTGAAATTCTGATCCCCCTGCCTATACTGCCCAAGTGGAGGGATTACAGGCCACCACGACTAGCGTCCTGGGTGCTGAGGATAGAACCCTGCTTCTGGCACACCAAGCAAGCTCTCTACCAGCTAAGTTACACCTCAAGTTCCTGGAGCCTATTATTCTTAATGTGTAGTTGTTTTATTGACAGGTTCTACTTATCCCGCCCCACTAGTCCTACATGGCTCTTGACTGTACCGGGTGCCAGCCTGGATGGCGCGTAGGTTGGGTGTCCCGGTGAGGAGCCGAACGAAGGCTCGAAGGCTTGGCTCAAGTCTTTTTTTTGTTTGTTTGTTTTTGTTTTTGTTTTTTCGAGACAGGGTTTCTCTGTGTAGCCTTGGCTGTCCTGGAACTCACTCTGTAGACCAGGCTGGCCTCGAACTCAGAAATCCGCCTGCCTCTGCCGCTGGGATTAAAGGTTTGCGCCACCACCGCCCGGCTTGGCTCAAGTCTTAGTCTCCATACAGTTAGTGGTGAGGCCCCAGGCGTGCCAACACCCAGTCCGGCCCCTGTTTCCCTACCTACACAAAGTGTGGGTTGCACCGACCATTTCTAAGTAATCTGATCTATCTTTAAGTCCTGGGGAGCGGAATGAGGTGTAGTATTCCGCTGGAGAGCAGAGCGCTGCCCGCCACCCAGCGGTGCGAGCATCGCGAGCCTCCGGGAGGCTGCGGCTCCCGCCCCGCGTGCCCGCGGCCCTCGCCACACGGCGTGATGGATGGCCGCGGAGCCGGCGGCCTGTCAGCTCTTATTGATGAGGTGCGCACTGACCGCCGCCGCCTAACCCGAGGCGGCGGGAGGCGAGCGCAGGCCGGTGGGAGGGCGCAGACTCGCCGGCGCTCGAGGTCAGCCCCCGGCCGCCGCCAGCGCCCTACTGGCGCGTCCCAGTCCGGCTCGGGGGCGCTGGAGGCCGAGCCTGGCGCCCCGCTCGCGGGCTGCGCTTCCTTCCCGGCCCCGTGCGCCCTGGCCTCCGCTCTTACTGCTCAGCAGCGCCACCCCCGGCCAAGGCTGACTCCGCGGCGTGGAGTGCTCAGCTCTCGGACTATTGTAGCCCAGTTCTTGCGTGTGTATACAGTCACAGATGACAGATAAGATAGGCCGGCCAGTAACTAAAGACAAGCCAGTCCGCAGATGAGGACAGTAAGGTCCCTTTGGTACCCGGCTCGTTTTCCAGTAGAGCAAGCGTTCCTTAACTCACTTGGGTTACTAAACTGGAAAAGGTGCACTGGGCCTCACCTCAATCCCAACCTCCAATCTCCTCAGGCTGCGCCTTCCATCTTGGCTAGACCCAGTGTTTTCTTCCCTTGGCCTTTTAGATGAATAAGAAAGCTGCCTGGCTGTTTGCTATCTGAGGACCAACCCAAGGGAGAAACAGTTGCCCCAGCTCCTGCGAGCCTCACCTGTGCAGCGTTTTCTTTTTCTGTTTTTTTTTTTTCTTTTTTCGTTTTTTTTCGGTTTCCTGGAACTCACTCTGTAGACCAGGCTGGTCTCGAAAAATCCGCCTGCTTCTGCTGCCTCCCAAGTGCTGGGATTAAAGGCGTGCACCATCACTTCCGGGTTTATGCAGCGTTTTCTATGGAAAGTCTCCAAACCCCACCCTAGGTGTACCTGCTCTGTGGGAACGGGGCGGGGTGGGGGAGGCACACTAGTGGGAGACTCCAGAGCACCTTCACTTGAGGCAAACTAATGGAGAAACTCTGCCGCTGGAACCTCCCCACCTTGTATGTGGTGGTGGTGGTGGTGGTGGTGGTGGTGGTGGTGGTGGTGGTGGTGGTGGTGCGAGGGATTCAGGGGCTTATGCCCCACTCCAGCAGCCCTGACATTGAATTCCCAGACAGTTGTGGGAACTTTCCGTGCCACGCAAGAACTAGAAAATAGGCTTTTCTCTGGGACCAGTGAAGAGGAGGGAGGAAGAACTCATTCCTCATAACTCAACTGCTGTGGCCCAGAGCTCTGGAAGAATTCAGCCTAGCGGAAGGACAGTAGGGCTGAGACAACTGGTAGTCTGAGAGTCCAGATTCCTAGGTCTGCTTCAGGTCACCAGATGAGTGTGAAAGTCATAGAAAGTCATTTCGAGCATCCCTTTACAAAGCAACATTTTGCGTGTGACTTTGAGCTCTATAAACTGATGTTGCCAAGTTTTACCATCCTGCCAAGCAGTCAAGTGACTGTAGGAGGGACATGGTCTTGGCCCCACACATAGTGGGAACCCCCAGCCATTGGGGCTCAGTCAGTCTTTTTTGTTTTGTTTTGTTTTGTTTTGGTTTGGTTTGGTTTGGTTTGGTTTGGTTTTTTGAGACAGGGTTTCTCTGTGTAGCCCTGGCTGTTCTGGAACTCACTTTGTAGACCAGGCTGGCCGAGTGCTGGGATTAAAGGCGTGGTGGGCTCAGTCAGTCTTAACCATAGATAATAAATATGTTCTACAAAGAACTCAAAATGGGAAGTCCTGCCCAGAGTACATGCCTTTAATCCTGAAATTCAGTAGGCTGAGGCATGGGGATTTTTGTGAGTTTCAGGACAGCCGGGGCTACATAGAAAGATCCTGTCTCAAACAAACAAACACAAAGGAAAGGCGGCTGAAATGATACCTTGGTGGTTAAGAGCACTGGCTACTCTTCCAGAGGAGCTGGGTTCAATTCCCAGCATCCACATGAAATCCTACAACCAACTCCAGTCCCAGGGGATCCAACATCCTCTTTTGGACCTCTTATAGACACTGCACATATGTTGTGCATATATACATGCAGGTAAAGTATCCATATACATAAAATAAAAATAAAGGACAAAAATGTGCATTGGAGACCCATTTGAGTGTGCAATGAAAGGCTTGGACTGCTCATGAGAACTTGTAACCATTCCCTGGGTAAGCAGTCACTGAGTACTATGAGTGTGCTAGATCCCCTGCATGTTGAAAGACAAAAACACCTCACTATGCACAGCCTGCTTTGGCATTCTACAGGCAAAGAAAGGGACAGCAGAAGCTATCTAGTACCTTGTCCAGCCTAGTATGAGCATATGCAAGATAAAGATCAAAACTCAAGTGCTTGGATCCTGGTGTCTAGACGCTGTTCCTCTGAGCAATGTGTCAGTATTGTGAGGGACACAGAGGGGAAGCAGGCAAGCATGAGCTTATTGTTCATCCCCCTTTTAAAATTACCACCCCTGTTCCAGAGTCAATTTCTGTTCTGTCTCCGCTTCCATGGCCTTTAGCATACTTTATTTCTTTATTTTCTCCACACCTAACTGCACGTGAACACTTCTTCCCTAAATGTGAGTTTCCTTGTAAGAAAAATAATCCCATAGTTTCTAACATATAATAGTTCTTATTCATGTTTTTATATTTAATTAAGGGGCTGGAGAGATGGCATATATAATAGTTCTTGTTCATGTTTTTATATTTAATTAAGGGGCTGGAGAGATGACTCAGCAGTTAAGACCACTGGCTGCTTTTGCTGAAGACCCAGGTTACATTTCCCAAACCTACATGGTGGCTCACTACCATCTGTCACTCTTATCTCAGGGACTTTCACATCCTCTTCTGACCTCTCAGGGCACCAGGCAAGTACATGGTACACATACATACATGCAAACAAAACACTCACACACATGAAATAAAAATAAATAAATCCTCAAAAATATCAAATTAAAATTTAAAAATTGGGGCTGTTTACCTAGTGTGCATGAAGCCCTGATTTTTATTCTCAGCACCACACAAACTGTATGTGGGGATGAAGATCTGTGATCCTACATTTAGGAGGTCGAAACAGGAGGATCAGGAGTTCAAGGTCACCCTCAGCTATTATAGTGAATTTGAAGCCAACCTCCCTTGGATACAAGCAACCCTGAATTAACTAATTCAGAAAATTGGAAGTTTCAATCCATCCCTACGCTATGTAAATCTTCCTTTTACACACTGTCAATCTGCCTAATGGTCTTTTCCACTGTATGCCAGCTCAGAGAGGCTCACTTAGGGACAATGCCATGTGATGCTTCATCAATACCGTAGGCAGAGTCCCTGTTAGTGGTGACCATGATCTCAGGTACCTTTGGCCCACATATCAGTTCTGGGCCAGCCTTTTTGTCATTGCTGGGGCAATACAAATGATCTAATTAGCACCCAAAGGGTTACAGACTTTCACGAGTCACTGAGTTTTGAGTGTCATGCCTAGTACTGTAGCTGGCCAAGACTAGGGGTTTCCAAGGGTCATCAACCTGCTTTTCACTGCTGCATCCCATGGGTAAATATTCTTCACTTTAATGTGATCTCCAGGGGAGGAGGGCTAGCAATCAGCCTCTGAGATGGGGGTCTGCAGGCCAGGGAACCTGGTTTAGCTTTCACCCCTTATAGAGAGCTGGGTCAGTGATCTGCCCAGCTAGGCATGGGGGTAGGCAGGTGGAGACTTGATGATTTGGTAAAGGCACATGGGCATCCTATGGCCATCTTGGACCAAGGACAAACTATTCCAAAATTGGTCCAGTATTGTATTTCCAGGTTACCTTCTTAACAGTCCTGTGGATTTGTATACATTCCAGTGCTCACAATGAATAAGAAGGGTACTGGGAGGTCACTAGTACCCAGGCATCTGGACATTTCATCTGTTTCTGTATATTGACCCATAGGCGACACAATGGCCTATGTTACCCGAGACAGGGCCAATGGATACCTGTTGTCCTGTGTAGCACCACCAGCACACACTCCTATTCTCACGTTCTGCATACCTCTGCATACGTTGCTTGAATTTGCTGAGCCAATGAGTCTGGAGTTTTGAGTAAATATCTTCCCAGTTCTCTTTCCAGTAGAGTCAGTGGTCATGTGCCTGAAGACATGGGCCAGACACTGGACAGTGAACCACGTGGTGGTGCCTCAAGGTGGGGTCTTAGGGCTGCTGGGAGCAAAGTCGCTTACTAGATTTGTGGGTTGCTCTGCTATTGATGTTGAACTTTGTGCCTGAGGTCTACCATTGATGAACGGGGACTGATAAAACATTAATAAATAAATTTAAAAATAAAAGCTAGATAGCTTTCTGAATAGCATGTGCAAATTCATTAGCACTTACCCCTGCCTCCCCAAACAAGTACATTGTCTGTTGATTTATTCGTTTTTCAACATATGCCCCAAATGTGATAATAATGAATGGACAGATTCTATCAGCTATCTACCAGGCTGTTGGTGTTTCATGGCCTTTGAGGTTAGGGTCTTGGCTGAGGCTATCAATTTACAGTGTCTTTTCTAGCTATGATGTCACTCAGCCCTCTCATACTCACTGTTGGGGACAGAGGACTTGTAACAAGGTTGTATCTCTCCTAGACTTGATAGACAGCCTTCTCTTTCTTCCCATTCATTCCCAGGCACACTTTCTTCTGACTCCAGCTGACCCTGCCCATGATATACACTGTCATCCCAAAGACTCATGGGATTGAGATTTAGGGGTGTGTGTGTGTGTGTGTGTGTGTGTGTGTGTGCTTTCTACGTCATTAAACTAGAAAGGTAGCAGAAGGAGTTGGTGTTTAATAATGTAATTCCCCACAGTACTCTGTGAGCGGTAGGTGCTTAATATCACTTAGAACAAATTAGTGACTGAATTCACTGAAGACCAAATAGGAGCTCTATATGCCTGGGATGGCTAGATGGTTGAGTTAGTAAAAGCATTTCCTAGTCTGAGTTGCATACCCAGGACCGGCATAGTGGAAAGCAAGAGCTGACTCCTTCAAGGTGACTCCAACCTCTCCACATGTGTGGCATGGCACGTGTGCTCCAAGAGTCTAATGTTTACAGCCTGTTTGTGAAATGCACATATGTTCCCTGAATATTTTCCTTTTTCTCTTCTCAGAAGACGTGGGGCTCAGACACTCCCCACGCACAATCTTTGTAGAGCATGGAGCCTTTGCTGTTCTGACTGCTCCACACGTGTGGGCTCTAAAGTTGTCATTTGTTTCACTTTATACCTTGTACTTGCAGTAGGCTGGATGATAAATGAGCGATGAATAATTCCTTATTGCCACTTATCTGCTCAATCTATAAACTAGTGTCAGCATTTACTCAGTTGGGAGTTAAAGCTGTGCCTGGCATACTCATTAACCTGCTTAAAATAAGCCATAAAAAGGGGCTTGGTAGGCAGTTCTTTTAACTAATTTTTAAAAATGACATTGGTCATTCTCCACTTATACATGACTGACCTTTGGCAGATCACTTTAACCCCTCCGGGCCACACCTGTGAAAGGGGTGGGGCGGGGCGGGGCTCCACCAACCCTAAGAATCCAGAGCTGTTCTTTAACTCCATGATTTTGGGATAGGCAAAATGAGGGATCCTGATAACCCCTATTAGAGCAATTACAGAGCGGTTGATAAGGGCCATCTGATCTCGGGCATCAGGAGGGTGGGGAGGCAGCTTGGGGCAGTTAAAGCAGGCATTAGAGTTTAATTCTGTTACTTATTAGTGATGTGACCTTCGGCAGGACAACTCAGTTTCCTCGACCATCACAGCAATACTCACAACTGATTAGTCCAGAGGGCTCCTGGGAGGGGCAAATATAACACATTCCTGAAAGCGCTTGGATACACCAGAAGGCCCGTCAGTCCCTTCTCAGTACAGAGGTGAGGGGCTGGTACCTAGCACTTGAAGCAGAACCAGGAGCAGGGCTGTTTGTTGTCTTCTGCTCCCTTTGGATTACAAGTGAAAATTATTTTTATATCACATAAATCAATACTGAGCGCCTAAGGAAGTTTCCCTGTTTTATGGTTGGTTGATTTAAAATCTATGTGAAGAGACACTTCTGGAAATGCCAAATGGTACCCGAGTGAGAAAAGCAGCCAGGGTCACACAACTCATTGACCCAGCAACTCTCATCTATAGGAATGAGGTTTGGTTTTGTCTTTCCTCAAGGGCTGGGGAGATACAACCCAGCTGTGCTCTTTTGGCTTCTTGGTTTCCTTTGCCTGTGTTGCAGCTCTGCCATAGCAGGGTCATATCAATGGCCCGCTCCTTGCTGTGGGTTTGCTTCTTTTCATAAATACAGGAGAGAATCGGGTTGTCAACAAGAGCATGAGGACCTGCCCCCTGTGAGACTCTTTCTCCAGGACAGCACCTGCCACCACCAGTGCTGTGGAGAGAGGAAGCTTGAAGGTGACTAAGGTGCCTGGCTGGGTCCTGCTTACCTCAGCAGAGGCCGGACGAGGTGAACACAGAAGGAGTTTGATATCACACTACAGAAACCTAAAATCCTGCAGTGGGCAGGAACCATCTACCCACTGGAATAATCAAGGCTGATCCTGAAGTTAAAAAAAAAAATCCTTTAGGACTTGGAGAAAGATGATCCAGTGGTATTTCAGGGCAGCAAGTGTGTTGCAATTTGTTAAATAAGGAACCAGGAAAGGGCTAGCACCTGCTGCTTGTATCATCATTTGCAAGTGTTGCTTTGACATAAGTTACAGCGCTAGCTCCTTGGAAGCTCTCCTTAGCGCTGCTAAGATCTGCTTTGCAGTTTGTTTGTATACAGTTTGCATTGCCCACTGCTCATTCTTTCTGTTAGCATCTCCCCCTTCCCTCCTACATTTTGCCTGCAGAGTGAGAGGACATCGGCCTGTGGAAATTGCTAAGAGATGTTTTCAGTGTCAGAAAAGAAAGGCACCTGGCACTTAGTTTATCCTGAAGTGCTTTTGTTCTCTGAAGGTCTGGCTAGAATTCTCTGGGTTTCTTACCAAGGTCTTTCTGAACATCCCTGGCCTCTTGGCCATGGCTGGAAGTCTGACTTCCTTTAACCCCCAATGCACCCTCCTCCTCTTCTCAGGCTGGAATAATCAACTTGTCTTCCCAGCTAGCCCAGCACCTGGCTCAGAAATCCCAAACCTTTCTGCCAGCGAAGGGAGTGTGAGTGGGGAGGAAGCCTTGAGAACAGAGAGCTTTCAGTTTCAGAAATTCAAGGCTGCAGAAGAGATTTTAGACTGCCTGGAGGGTGGTGAAGGTCCTCACAGGAGGAAGGGAGGCACTCTATAGAAATTGTGGCTTCAGGCAGCAACCTCCCCAAGCAGGACGTATCCCCCGGCTGTTGTACAGTCTGACCATACATATCGAGTTAGGAGCCGATACAGCCTTTACCTTGAAAACAGCCATAAAGATCTTGGGGAGGCGGACCCACTCAAGATCTGATCAGCCCTCCCCATTTCTCTCAAAAAATTTGTTTGCTTGTTTGTTTGTTTTTAATTTGAAAGAAACACATTCACATTATAGCTCATTTGAAAAGACAGAATGGATAACAACAAAAAGAAAACCGGGACTCTTAACTACACCTATGAAAAGAACCATGAGGAACATAACCGCTTCATTCTGTCTTCTCAGGGGAGTTTTATTTCCTAAAGAGTGGCTCTCAATCCATGTTAATTTAAAAGCTGGACTCAGTGCTAAGCACATTGTTAGCACAGAGGAGGCTCGGAATATCACGGCTAGCAAACAATCAGAAAAACCTTAAAAACATAAAAAATAAAAGGCTACTGTGAGACTTTGCTATCTCATTAAATATGTCAAGAAAGCATAGCAATAGTAAATCCTAGCTGTTTACAATATAGGTTGCTATCAATTTTTGCTACACTAACCACACTTCTGAAGTGTGATTGTCAAGTCCTCAGATTTGGTTATAGATGCATTTTCTTATAGGAGCCTCAGCAATTCCTTTGGGTACATTTCTTTCTGTGGAAACAGCGAAGCAAAGAGTCACAGGGATTTGCATGGAGACTGACCCAATGCCTTCCAAAAGACCACAGCCACAGCTCCTGGTCTGCCTCTGACAGCGCTCAATTCCCAATTTTGGATAAGACAGTTAAAGATAATGCTCGTGGACTTAGGATATCGTCTGCTTCTTATTGAACATATTTGATATCTGAAAAATTTGTAAGTCATAAGTTTAGAGAGGAAAAAATCAGAGAGAAAGACAAAAACCAACGAGGCTATTAATGTCTAGCTGAAGACTTTTTACCATGTCACCGTGTCAACTATGGACTATTTTGGGGACCCAGAGGCTTGTCTGCAGACCGGTTTAGGAGGACTTTAAAACACAGGAAACTGAAACACAGTCTTTTTTTTTTTTTTAAAGGTAATTTGCCTAAGATAACCAGTCAGTAAAGTGGTAGAAAAGCTTCCAGAATGTTCTTTGTTGTCTATACATTTTTTTTTTTTTTGTAACCTCAGATTACTTCTAGAGATCAATTTTATCTTTGCAAAATGTGGCAGGCTAAGCTACTGAGCACATGCATGCATCTTATTTCTAGAATATGCTACAAAAATAACTTCTCCAAGGTCACCTAGCCAGTCACTGAGCTATATTGGATCTAGAATCCAGCCTCTGGACATTGTTTGGCTACTACCTGGGGCTTTCTCTGAGCAGGCAACATGCATCCCCTGTGGGCAACCAAGGAAAAGCAGCTTGGCCAAGGCCCTTCCCACTTTCAGGTTTCAAGGGGGAAAGTGCCATCAATTCCGGAATCTCCACTTCCAGGACTGGAGGGGAGAAGCAAGGATGCATAGGTGGGAGAATTAGTAACCTCTGGCTCTTGGAGGAGCCAGGCACACAGAACCACAGCAGTAGACGAGGGTTGGCACTCTGAACTTAGGCAAGAGCAAGCCTAGATCATGGCTCAGCTGAAGACTTTGGACTGCTACACCACTTTCTGGAATGGGAACCCCAGTAAGCTGCTCTTCCCTCTCGGTAGCTGGTGGAGGGCAGAGTCAGGGGCCTGCTCTCTGGCATTCTGGGGAGGGGATTCTTGAATTGAATGGAAGGCTGGACCAGATAACCTCTGAAGCCCTTCCCACTCCCCATGGCTCCGATTTGTGTGCCTTGGGGGAAGAGAAGCGGTCAGTCACAGGACTGCAATAGTTGATTTAGGGTCCCGCCCCAGTTGTCAGCATAACCCTCATCTTGGGCAAATAATTTAACCTGTCAGTACAAGGCACAAGGCTTGGCGTGGAGTGAAGCTTTGCAAATGTTTGCTGAATGAATGAACGAACGAATGAATGAATGACTGGACGGATTCCCATCTCTGCCGCTCTAAGGGACATTGGGTGAAAAATGGGATCTTTCACACCTAAAGTAAGAGCATATACATCTCTTTAAAAGAAAAACTACCCCTCCAACTCAAAGGGGTATAGAAAATATAATTTATCAGCACCAGGGGACACAGTTTTCCTGGTGAGTTTTTTTGAGTTTCATTCGTTCCTCTCTCCTCAGAGGCACAACTCAGGCTGCAGTAGGATGAGGCAGCATAATCTTTTCCTCCTCCCCCACCCCGGATAAATGCTAAATACTGAGGGCTAATGGATTGTTCTTGGTGCCGGCCAGATTAGATAGCAGCCCTTCCGTTATCAACAGTAGAGGCAAACCCCCAGCAGTGGTGGTGACGGGAGTGGTGGTGGTCGAACACAAGGGAACCAGGAAGGCACAAAAAACCCAGAGAGATTGCTAAGAGAGCGCAGAACACTAAGGCCCTTTCACTTGGGCTCCCAGAACAGCCCCTAAACCCTAAGTCTCTCCCACTCCCCACCCGGCCCCCAGTAGTTCATGCTCTGGTGGGTTGGTGCCGTCTGTGGGGCTTCAGGAGTAAGTCTAAATACAAGAACTTTTCGATTCTGCTTGTCAATGTTAAGGGTCTAGAAACACTTTGAGACATTGCCCCCCCCCCCCAATAACCCTTCATGTTTTGCCTGAGCAGTGTTTAAGAATTCCAGCGTCGGGTTCAACTTCCTTTTTGCTGTTTCAGATCATGAGAGAGTAGAGTACGGTGTTCGGCGGAGTTCATGCTTGGCTCCCCTTCTGATTTCCCTACGTCAAATTTCAACCCGCCAGCAGTCTTTCTACCTTCCTTTCTTTCTGGTTTTTGTTTGTTTTGGAGATGGGGTGGTCCTTAATCTGTAACCCAGACTGGCTGGCCTCAAATCCTGGTGCCCCTGTGGCCTCAGCCTCCTCAGGGCTGGGATTAAAGGATGGAGGCGCCGAACTTGGATAATGATCTTGGTTATATAAAAGTTTGTTATAGATTTCTCTTAAGAGTTAATGATTTTTGTTGTTGTTGTTTGATTGATTCTTAAGAGAAAATGTTTTCCGTTTCTCAGCTTAGAGGCTAATGTTTCTGCCTCCAGTCACTTTCTGCGAGCACAACTCATCTACTATTCTATAAAAATGCTCATGTGTGATCTAACAACAAATCCCACATAAAGCAAATAAGGAGCACTCAAAATCATTAGGTATCTGCAAGGAACAGCTAATTGTTCTATCATTATTATGATAGAGCTACAGAGATCTAACAGAAAGCAAATATAATCTTAGCTGGTGAACAAGGGTAGTTATCCACTTGCATCCTATCATTTTCCTGTAAATCTCTGGAGTTAGTGGGAAGCCATAATAAATACCTTGGCAGGATAAAGCATCTGGCCTCGGTTTTTTTTTTTTTTTCACATTACTACCCAATTTTGAAAAAAAAAAAAACACTACTGAGGAGCCATCGGAAAGTTATTATAGTGTTATAGTTATTTGGGCAGGAGGAGAAGCCTCAGAAACTCCTTAAGAGAAAACGAATTAGCTACGATGTAGTTTGATATTTAGAAATTGAAATGGAGATGATAATTCACCATAAGAAAGCTTTTGATTCATCCAATGCAAGGGGAGTAACACATGAAAATGAACAAGACAAATTTATCATAAAGAGCGGGGATGATGTCCCAGAGGAAGAGGAATGACCCGGTCGGTTCCAGAGGGAAATGTAAAGGCAGGCAATATGTATTTGAAGGTAACTGGCAGGCAGTAAACGAGTTAAGGAGCAAAACTGGAGGAAAGGGAATCAAATGAAGGAAACAATTTCGATTAAGCCAGAGGAGGAAAATTCTTGAGCTGAGTTAGAAGAGGGGATGGGGAAGAATGGAGGGACGGGTGGTGAGTAGGAGAGAGAGTAAGAGAGAGGAGAGGAGGGAGAAGGAGAGGAAGAAGGAGAGATGGGGGAGAGAAAGGAGAAAATCAGGCTAAGCAGATTGTACAGAATGAATAAAGACGCTCCTAAGTCTGACGGGAGGGGGGACGGGAGGGGGGGGAGAGGATGCGCAGAGGGCAGAAGCACCCTTTCCCGGTATCCAATGAAACAACAGCATTGGGTCCAGGGACCAGTGCTGGCGCTCACTCTGCCTTCACTGAACTTCAGTGATGTAGCTGCTTAGGGGTAACTCTGTGTGTGTGTGTGTGTGTGTGTGTGTGTGTGTGTGTGTGTGTGTGAGTGTGTGTGTGTGTGTGTGTGTGTGTGTGTGTGTGTGTGTGTTTGCAGCCACCACTCTAGTTTTTCACTATGCTCCGCACTGTGAGGCTCTGCCAGAAATTTTATTAAGATCGAAATTTTACCAAGATCGGAGTTTTGTTAAGAATCGGGTTGCGAATAGAGGAACAGTGTCCTTCCCTGAATGACCGCACGCGGATGCCAAGTCACTCCGCTCTTCTAGACAAGCCAGACTCCCCGAAGTTCAAGAAATATACATCTTCAAAGACAGTTCTGATTTGCGGGAGGCCGGAACCAAGAATCCAGATAAAGGAAGGAATTTTCCTTAGTCCCAGTTTCTCTGGCCACTCATCAATCGGCTCCTTACCCTACCTAGTATTAAGGTGTTAATCGTGACTCCCTCAATATTGCACTAAACTCGGCCAGAGAAAGACCTGAATGATTATGTGTATAGTGGCATGGATCTAGGGTGGCTAAGACCCTTCCACTGAATGTTTTTCCTTAGGGGTATTGAGAACAGTCAAGTTGGAGGCACATTTGAGGGAAAGCTTGGAAAGCTACTACACTGACCTAAATCACCCCTAAACCTACGCTTCTCTCCCTCCTTTCTGTGGAAGCGGGCTACCACCGAGCAACTTTGGCTGGGCATTTTTTCTTTTAGGGCGGACGCAAAGTAGGAAGAAATGGGTACCAAGTTTCCTAAGAGTTCGGGAGCAGGGCAGAGAGGTAGAACAGAGAGCCGCGTGGAGAGCCACGGTGGCGGAGGAAGTCGGGTTGAGTCTGGTGAGCTAGCGGAGGGACTGCCCCAGCAAACAGGCCAACAGCATTATACTATACAGAAGCCTCAGTGTCTTTATTATTAAACCCCAAGCGGGAAAAGGAAGCCGCCCTGGAGAGGAGTTCTTGGGTACCACTTAGGACACCTGGAGAGGTGCAAGAGAGGGCAGCAGGTACAATGCCCGCTCTTCTTACGGACCCAGGTCATCCGACTCATGGGCTTTGTTCTGCCAAGGAGTTTCAGGCGCAAAGCACGATGGCCCAGGTAGGTCACAAGAGTGGTCTTGGCTGGAACTTTCTTGCCCGTAGACCGAGCTTCCTAGCCCATCAACCCTGCGAGCAAGGAAGCGGACTAGCTAGTATTCTTCAGCCACGACCCATCCATTCGCCATCCCCGCCCCCTCCCCAAAGAGACTTGGGCCACCAGGGTTGAAAGGAGCAATCTGGTATCGGATTTTCTACCCAGAGCTAAGCGGTGAGCTGGGCTCGGAAAGTGGTAGCGAACCCCGTTTGCGGGGACATTCCCAGCCTTGAGAAAGGGACCCTGCTCAGCCTTTGTCACTTTGCTCCACCGGGCCGCCCGGCTTCGCCTCCACAACTCAGATTCAGTGTGGGGAGGTCCAGCGAAGCCCAGGCTCCGCGGGCAATCCGCGCAATCTGCCCGCGGGCTGCGTGCCTGGATCGCGGGGCCTCGAGGAGAGACTTAATCTGAAGAGGAGTCACTCAGCGACTAGCCTCAGCTTTTCAGCTAGACTTTGGGCATATTTCTCCCATCTTTCTCCTCTTCGTTCGGGGAGTGAGGGAAAAAAGCCAATCAAGGACGCAAGAAGAGTTTGTGAGCTACCTAGGGACACACATCAAGAATTTAACTAGACAACATTAATAATACGGTCTTCATTTGTAACTTCTCTCACTTGGAGACAGTTCTGTCTCGTTGGGCAGTGCAGAGGCTTTTTCTGAGGTCGTATTATTTAGAGTCCCCATCTTCTTACCCACATTGCATCCACCCCTTTAAAGAGTGCCACTTTTTGTCCCCTGAGAAACTTAACTGGTGGTGGTGTTTCTACCCCCACCTCCCGCCGCCAGACACTTGGGGGCCCTCGGTCTACAGGCAAGAAGACTCTCGGCCGCGCCCCTACTCCCTCCCCGCTCGACGCCCCCACCTCTTTTTCTTTTGACCCACCGATTGGATTGTGGTTCTCTCCGGCGTCCATCTCTGAACTTTCTTACCCTCTGCCCAAGCCTGACGCCGCTAGGTTTGTTGATCTTAGATCTGCCCCCTGCCTTTATCACCCAAGATCCGGGAGTCCCGCGGCGCCCCCAGCCTTCCCCCCCACCCCCCTTGCAGGATAGCCTGTCAAGCCTTTCTAGAAATCTCCCTTAATTTCCTTTGCAGAACCGACAGAAAAGCCAGACCGCTGAGAACCACCAGGGCCTAAAAAGCCCCGAATTTGTCACCACACCGCACTTTCGATCCGGATAATGCAGGTGAAAGTGCCCCTCCCCCATTATTCGGATAATTGCCTCGAGTCTCCACTTAGCGTTATGTTTAAACAACTGGAGATTGATGGCTGTAGCCCCGAACCCCTTCCTCTGGGCAGTTCCCAGCTCTGAACCTCCCCAGACTTCACGGGTGCAAACCGTGACTTCCCTTCCTGTGCAAACAGAACCAGGCATTAGAAAGCCGTTGGAAATGGGTATTTGATTGGCCCCGAGAGACACAACGGGGACCAGCTCATGAGGATTTCTTTTGTGCCAATCACAAAACACTGTTTTTAAGATCCCACTAAATGCGATACAAAACTACAAAAAACATGTTCAGAACATGTTCCTAGAAGAGCGAAACCCATGGCAATGAGCCCGTAAAACACAAGCTCACAAAGGGGAGCTTTCAAATACCATCTGCCCTAGACTGATTTATCAAAATAAAGATAGCAGAAACTAACCATTTGCAACTACTAAACAGCAATACCAACAATGTGGACAATGAACACAAGTGACCATAAGTCATACAAGCCTTACAGTAAGGTTTTCCTTTAATCAGTATATGTATTTTTTTATGCCTTTTTCACTTCAATTTTTTTTAAATTAAAAAAAAAATTTTTGAGAGCACTGGGGGATGAGAATAGGAGGAAATAAGTGGTGTGCTGACAGTACAGGGTAGAGGGGAAGGGTAAGTTTCCAGGTAGCTTTTGAGTTTACTGCTGGAAGTCCATGCTAGCTTCTGGGGTAGAGGGACTGACTGCAGGGGAATATAATCTCTACTTTGCAGAGGCAATGTGTCCTGCACCAGTACAAGGGAATCTAGACACTTGGACACCAAAGCCTACCAAGTGCTAGAAGATGTACCAGTATCAAAAATGCCCAGATGTCTGTTGTCAGCCTTTGAGCAAGTGGAGGAGGTCTGGACAGTAATGCTGCCAGCCTGGAAGGACCTGAGTTGTTTGCAGTTCTTCCAAGGCCGCTGGCTTCCTTATTCCAAGTCCTGTTCTCAAAGAGACTACTGCTGTCTTGACTCTCCTTATTCAGCTCTTTCCTAGGATAATAGGATTCAAAGTTCGGCACCCACCACCCCTGTCTTGAGAAGAAGGAGAGAGAGGTGGGTTTGACTCAGCTGCAAAAGTCCACACAGCCCCAGGCTTCTCCCCACATAGAGTGAACGGGGAGCATGCTTTATGCTTGCTTCCATACACCTACAGGACCCATCTTTACCCAGCTAGACACCGACCCTGGAATCAATGAAAATCAAACCCACACAGCAGCTGGCTGACCCTTGCCCTGCTTGAGCAAAGAAAAGGAGGCACAAATCCCTAAAGAACCATTCACAACTAACCAATACAGCCCAGTGGGGATCGGCTGCACACTTTCTGGCCCAAAGCTTCCAGGGTGAACTGTGGCCTGGCTGGGAAGGACTTGCCTGAATCCTCCAGAGGACACGGGTGACCATAGGGGACCCCAGCAAACCGATTTGCAAAGGCCCAGTGGCACCTGCTTCAATCTGCTTGGCCTCTGTGGTCAGCCTGCATCCACTCCCCTGGTTTTTTCGGGTGGGGTGGCGACCAACCATTGCCATTAGTTTCCAACTACAGGAATCAGGCAATGAACAAGGAAATAGAGAAACTAAAATGCCAGCCAACTGTAAGAAAGAATAACAGAGATGGAAGGAGAGAGAAAGAAAGAGAGAGAGAGAGAGAGAGAGAGAGAGAGAGAGAGAGAGAGAGAGAGAGAGAGAGAGAGAGAGAGAACCTCAGCAGGTTGTCCTAGAATAATATCTATTCTCTTTCCTCTAGGCAAAGGCTGAAGAACTCCCAGCACCCACCCCACAAAACCTGGGTGGGTGCCCTGGAAGCCTTTCTGTTCCCTCTTTCCTAGGTTCCTCTCTACCATGCACAGTGCTCCTGTGGCAGGAGAGCCACTTGGAGGTGACTCACCCTAGGTGGAAGCTCTTCCAAGCTTGTCGGAGGCCAGCTTTTAGGGACAGATCAGCCTCTAGGCCCAGAGATTCCAGCCTGTTTCAGCCGGGTGGGAGGGAGACGTTGTGAGCTATGTCTCCCAACTCCCTCTGCTCCCGGCTTCCCTCTCAGAATTAGATAACAGCAAAAAATAGATAAGAGAAGTGATTCATTAATTCAGCGAGTCCCGAGTCCCGTGGCTGGTGGCTGGCTTTTTCTCCTTGGTACGTTGGTACGTGTGGAAGTGGAAGGAAGCCCTGTCGGAGCATAAAGCACTGGCTGGTCTTTTTTTTTTTTTAAGCAAATCTACATCCAGGAGGTTCTGCCGAGTCTGCCCAAGGTCACTCAGAAGGACTGCACACAGGCGGAACACTCCTAGGGCATCATCATTTACTGGGAGAATGCTCCTCCCCCAACCTACTGCTGTACCCGAGGCTTGCCCTTAGAAAAGTGGTTCTACAGGCCAGAGGGGAGGAGACCCTCCTATTGCCTAGCCTATGGGGCAGTGAAAAACAGTGGATGTTTTAGAGCATTGTTGGTTAGCACCAGGGGCAGCAGATCCTCCAGAGTGTAGGTTAAGACCTTGAGTGAGGTACCCCAAACTCAGAGAGGTGGCCAAGTCATGGAGCAAGGGAACTATGGAACCCACTTTGGTTTCCCCATCAGTTGAGTCCTAAACATGTGATAACCAGTGGCCTCTTAGCATAGGAAGAGAATTGGAATTATTCCTTCCCTGAGCAGGAATCTTCTTCCAGGTGACTGTCAGCTCTGTTGAATACTCCTAGGGATGTGGTGCTCCATTGCCCCCCAAGTGACCCAGGAACGCAGGGTTAGGCATGGAGAAAGGTTCACAGAGTGAGCGTGGGAACCAGGCAAACAGATCCCTCTGGTTTTACTCAGGGTAGATGGCCCCTGTGGAGTTGGTGTCTCCCAGAGGAACCTCTTAATAATAACAAGAAGAATAAACATAATGCCGGCATACTTTAATGCATTTCCCAGTTCTTAGTTTCCCCGGGGTCCTTGAAACAGTCCCTGAATAGTGGAGAGAATCCAGACAAGTTATTCCTGATCTCCAAATGCAGAACAAGAACCTAGAATTGAAAGGTCAGGGGTGTCTACCAGGAGAAAATAGGCGCCGGAAGAGAGAGGTGAAGGAAGGCCTGGAGGAAAAGGGGAAGATGTGAAAGAGACAGGACCGCATCTCCCTCCCTTCCAAGAAGTTTGTTATGCGTATTTGCAGAGTGATGAATAAGGTGTCCACCATGGCCCTCCGTCTCTATGTGTTGCCCTTACCATATGACTTGCAGAAACTACTCAATAGGAAGATGTTCATGTAAAACTCCCTGAAGCGTCAGGTCATTAAAATTCCTGAAGAGTGAGCTGAACATGATGAGGCGCAGGCCTTCTCTGTCCAGCCGGCTTACTGTCACCAGCCCAGTGCTTTGGTCACGTGGGTTCTACTGTGGTTATTATAAAATAAACACAACACAAATGTTACTACTTCAGTTGCTTTAATCCGCAGGGGTCAGTGGCATTAAGGACATTTCTATACAACCATATCCCCCTCCAGACACGTTCTCTCTCCCTCCCTCCCTCCTTCCCTTCCTCCCTCTCTGTCTGTGTGTCTCTTTTCCTTCCTTCCTCTGTCTCTTTGTCTCTGCCTGTCTATCTCTGTCTCACTGGTTCTCTCTGTGTCTCTGTCTCTGTCTCTCTCTCTTTCATTACTGGAGTTGAACCCAAGCCAGGAACATGCCAAGCAAGCAAGAGCCCTACTATTAAACTCCACCCCGCCCCCATTTTACCGTTTTAAAAATAGATTTATTTTTGGCTTTTGTTATGTGTCCGTGTATGTATCTTTGTTTGAGGCTGGAGTTGCAGGTGGTTGTGAACCACCAACAAGGGTGCTCTGTTCCTCTGAGAGAGCATCAAGTGTTCTCAACCACTGAGCCATCTCTCTAGTCCCCCAGTTTTAATTTGAGACAGGATTTTGCTACGTAGCTCAGGCTGGATTTGAACATCCAATCCTCCTGCCTCCCATTCTGAGTGCTAGAATTACAGGCATGCACCTTCTTGGCCCTGCTCCTTCCTTCCTCCCTCCTTTCTTTTCTTTGTCCTGAGACCAGGTCTCTTTTAGCACAGGCTGGCTTTAAAGTTGTCAAATAACATGAGCTGGAACTCTTGATTCAGCCACCAGCTGTGATTATAGGCACATGTCACCATATCAAACTGACAGTCCTGGGGATCAAACTCAGCCTCATACAAGACACACAGAGCTCTTATGTGTTTTGAGGGGATCTAAACCCCACCATTCTGTGGTCCAGCCTGTGGTTCTATGGTAAGCACTCACACAACACATCCCCAGCCCCTCTGCCTTCTTCTTGTATGAGTTTGATGACCACAGACACCTATAACTGACTCGTCCCACTTAGCACTGCATCCTCATACTTCATCCACATTGCAGCGCACACTAGCGTTTCCATCCTCTTGAAGGCCAAATGATGCTAGCCCATGTGTGCAGACCACATTTTATGTCTCTATCCATCTGTTGACAGATGTTTGAGCTGTCGCCAACTTTAAAAAATGGTTTCCTTTACTTTTCGAGATTATAATATAATTACATCATTTCCTCCTTCCCTTTCCTCCTTCAAAATCCTCCCATATACCCCTCCTTGCTCTCTTTCACAGTCGTAACCGTTTTTTCATTAATTTTTGTTACATGCAAAGGTGTGTGTTCGTGTGTGTGTGTGTGTGTATATAGGTATATGTATATATATCTACGTCTCTCTACTTATGTATATTCCTAAATAGTAAGAACCTGCATCGTCTGTATAATGTTCCTTGCATATATGTTTTCAGGACTAAGCATCTGCTATTGGTGTTCAATAGCAGATTGATTCAAGAGCATCAAGCACTTGGTGTTCTTGCCTGGGGAGGATCTTGCTACTTGTAACCATTGAGACAGATACTCTCTTAACACTGCACACCATCTTTGCTGAGCCCTGCTTTCCTTTCTTTTGTGATTATCCCCAGAAGCGGAGTTGCCCTTCCAGCTGGTAACTCTGTATGTCCTTTTGTAAATAGCTGCTACAATACTTTCTGCCTTTTATAGAGTTTTCATCTAAACTTGGAGAGGGTCTCTCCTTTCCTTAGTGGGAGCAGCAATGTACACACTCACTTCAGCTGGTGTCCCACTGAGGGGCAGACGGCAGACCTTCTGAGGAGTTCTGGAAGAGAGAAGTTTGGTAGCCAAGGAGGTGGTCAGATGTGAAGTTCTTTCCAGAATGTTGTCAGAGCTGAGAGAACTCCCACAGGAAACAGCCAGAGACTGTTAGCCCTGCCATCTCTGTGAGACCACAGGAATTTAGGCTTTCCATAGCCTTGCAGGCCTTACAATAATCAGGAAAAATATACCCTTTTTTGTGCTCCAAAAATATTATTAATTTTTTTAAGGGAACCATGAAGACTGGGTGTGGTGGCCTGTCCTGTAATTCCAGCACTTGGGAGGTAGAGGCAGGAGACCAGGAGTTCAAGGTCATCCTCAGCTACTTAGCCAATTTGAGACCACCCTGAACTAAATGAGATCCTGTCAAAAGAAGAAGGGTCAGTTAATGACACATATTTTGGGAAGTCCTGACATTCCACTATCTTTTGGTTAAGTTTGTGGTTCTATGGCCACAGCTAGACCAGTGTGATTCTGAGAAGAGGGAAGTCATTGCCTAGTGATGTCTAGATGAGATTGTGATAAGACTCCCTTTGCCTAACTCCAGGGAAGGCAGCTTGAATCTGTGCTTTTCCCCTAAGTCCAGAAGGACAAGCCAGAAGTGGAAGACCATGAGGTTGGCAGAGCGGTATATTGGTACTAAAGACACTTAGTCATGTGGACCCACATCTGAGCCTGTATGATAGTGCTCTTTTATAATTCCAGCACTTGGGAGGCAGAGGCAGGAGGATTGCTGTGGACTGAAGGCCAGACTGGTCTACATAATGAATTCTAGTCAGGTTAGACTTTATAATGAGACCCCCATCCAAAGACCAAGACCCAAATGAGAAGCTAGAGAGATTTAGAAAGCCCCATCAAAAGTTCTTCTTCCATGTTCTTTCAACACACACAAGAACACCAGTGCACACATACATAAATGAACACACCTGCATATGCACACACACACCTGCATACACATACAAACACACCTTTACACACAAACATACCTTTGTACATACATGAGCACATTTGCACACACACACACATACCTACATACACAAACACACTCACACCCCCCCACACCCTCGCGCACACACACACTCTTGCATACCACCCCCCCCCACTTTTTATTGGTTTATCTTATCAACATGTTGCATGTTCATTGCTTAAAAGTAGAGTAGGTAGGAAGTGAGACTTATTCTAACCTTCTGGCCTTTTATCCTCTCCCCCTCTCTAGACAGCTCTTAAGTTTCAATGTCCCTAACAGGATTGTCCTTACCCTTGAAGGTCTCACCTTGGTCTCAGACTTAAGAGACAGCCTCTGGAAATTACATTTCTTCATCTGTATGAGCTCTTTAGTGGATACCTTTTTGTTAGTGTGTTTGTTTGTTTGTTTGTTTGTTTGTTTGTTTTTTGAGACAAGCTCTCTCTACAAAGCCTTTACTATCTTGGATCTCGCTATGTAGACCGGGTTGGCCTCAAACTCACAGAGACCTACTTGTCTCTTTCTCCCAAGTGCTGAGACTAAGGACGTGCCCTATCATGCTTGGCATCAATGTATATCTTTAAGCCACAGTTCTAAAGTCTATAAAATAGGCATGGTAGTAAGTTTTACTGTTCATAGTCTGTGGTTCTTGACATTAAAAAAAGGTCCTGAGTTCAATTCCCAGCAACCACATAGTGGCTCACAACCACCTGTAATGGAATCTGACGCCCTCTTGTGGTGTGCCTGAAGACAGCGACAGTGTACTCATGCATAACATAAATACATGAATCTTTAAAAATGGACAGTTGGGCTATTATCATGAATATTATTGATGGGCAACATGGGTTTTATGGTTTGAACACTTGGTCCCCAGCTAGTGGCTCTGTTTCAGAAGGTTGCGAAATCCTTAGGAGGTGGAGTCTTGCTGGAGGAAGTGGATCGCTGGAGACCGGCCTTAAGATTTTTTTGCCTGTATCCAATAATAATAAATAGAAAAGGCAATAGGTTTTGTACTAGAATCGGAAAGGATGAAAGGACTTAGCATTATTGAGGGTCCAATTTTTACAATGTTATACATTAGCTGATACTGTTCTGCCATACAGATGTGAAAAGCGGGGCATGGAAATATTTGATAACTGGCAAGCAACTTCGTGATAATACGGTATATAAATAAAATAATACGGTATATAAATAAAATAATACGGTATATAAATAAAATAATACGGTATATAAATAAAATAATACGGTATATAAATAAAATAATACGGTATATAAATAAAATAATACGGTATATAAATAAAATAGATAAGAGCTAAAGCCAACATTAGAAAAAAAATTCTGGCCTGATCCTCCTTCCTGTTCTCTCTCTACTTCTTGGCTGTGGACCTCATGCTCCGGTAGCCATGCCTTCTCTACTATGGTGGCTAACCTGCATCCCTTCTTAGACTGTATGCTGAAATAAATCCCCCCTCCCCTAAATTGCTTCATGTCGGATACCAGTCATAGCAACAGGAATAGTATTAAGTTTGCACTGGTATGGGGGATCCTGCTGCACCTATGTCAACTTGTGTCCAAGGCAGGAAACCCATGCATAGCTGCTGGGCAAGTGTCAGTGGGTCACGATGTCTGAAGGTCTAGGATCAGGCTGTTCTGTGTGTAGTTGACAGTCATCTCTGAACTGCTGACATGGCTGTGGCATGACCAGGGTGCCCTGAGTGGCTAAATTGAGTGTGTGGCACTTTATTGGCTCCTGTGCTTCTGGAAGAAATCAGTGGCTCCAGAACTTTCTAAAGTCCCTGAAGTATTCACTTGAGGACAGGGTCAGGGTTAGGGTCTCACTTCACTCTATACCTGCCTTGCACAGACTGACGTTAGCGCTCTGCTGTAGCCTGCCATACACTGGTGTTTTGGTTTGTTTCATTTTTGTTTTTGTTTTAGAACTGAGATAACAATTCATGCTTTTAACATTTGTAGTGCAGTAGTGTTAGTATGCCCGAGATTATGGGGCCAGTACCAATGTCTAATTCCTTGCTTCTGATCATTGACACTGAAGACCCTTGGACTGGTGCTATGGAAGCTTTTCATGACTGTGATAAACTCCAAAGGAAATTATCTAAAAGAAGGAATGATTTACCTTGGATCTCGGTTTGCAGTGCATGGCCACTTGATCTGACCACTGTGGGCCTGTGTTGTGGCATAGCATGGAAAGGTCATAGAAGCATGGTGGTCCACCTCGTAGGAGCCAGGAAGCAGAGGGAAAGAGGGGCTCAGGAGGACAGAAGGTAAGTCTTTCGAGGGCTCAGTGGACTACTTCCTCCGAGGGTGACTCCAATTTCTACTTTCCAGTCATTTCCTAGTAACGTCATCAAATGTGCAAATCATCTCTCAAGGATTAGATCCACTGATAGGAACCAACCCCAAAACATGAGCGTTGTGAGACACTTCATAACTGAACTTACTAAATGCCTGCCCCCAGTGTGTGTGTGTGAGAGAGAGAGAGAGAGAGAGAGAGAGAGAGAGAGAGAGAGAGAGGGAACCCAGGGCCCTGTGCATACCAGGCAAGGGCTGTATGACTAACATCGCCTAGCTCCATATGTGTTCTCTGACCTTTGTACCTAACTTTGAAGGAAGGTCTTGCATTCAGATCTTTTGGCACCGCTCTTGCCTTTGTGCTGTGCATGGCTGACTCTGATCTGCCCCTCGTGTTCTCGACTGTGTTGGGGATACTCTAGTAACACTTTCAGCTGAGTAATAGGAACAGCGATTTGTGCAGCAGCAGACGGTGTTCCCATCTCTCATCCCGTTTGATCCTCCTCAAGGCCCATGCGTTTGAGCAGGAGATGTTTTTTTTATGCCTTCCTTCCTTTGAACTCCCTCCTGGGACTCTCCCCACATAAGTCATTCTATCCTAGCCCCTCCCTCCAGGCACTTGGGGTACCAGATCAGCATCTCAATGATCCCACTCTACTGGCATCCCTGGCAGGCCAATGTCTTTCCAAGGTAAAGGCTCAGCCATGAAAGCTTCCAGCCTCCTGTCTCGTGTGTTCATGAACAAATTTTGTACTAGGGTTCATCTCGTTACTTCTCCTGGAACACAAGGTCTTTAGGGGCAAAATCCAGCTGGAAATTTCCATGTTAATAACCAAGAAACCTTCTTTTGGGGGTGACACTGCTCCCTACACATGATTTTTCTGCTATTTTCAAGCAGTGTGATCATCTCCATCCTTCTCTGGGGCTTAGGGACAAGTGCCCTACATTTGGAGAATTTCAAGATGAATGCAGAATATTCTTCGGACTCTAACCAAAGATAAGTATGAAAATAAACTCCATCTGTCAGGGCTGGAGAGGCACCTCACCTTTTAAGAGCACTGGATGCTCTTTGGAAGGACGTGGTTCGATTCCCAGCACCCACATCATGGCTCTCAACCATCTGTAACTTCAATTCCAGGAGATCAGTGCCTTCTCTGGGTTCTAACAGTGCAAGTCGCACAAATGGTAATGCAGACACAAAATACAGTTAAAACATTCACATACATAAAATAAAAACAATCAAATCTTTTTTTTTTTAAATCACTTTGTATACTGGGATTGCAAAGTTGGTAGAATGCACATCTTTAAGGGGACAATGGCATATTTGAAATCCTTAAAATCGACAATGCTGGTATTAGGTCAAACACTCAAATGCATACACACACACACAGGCACACCTACATGCTGGAGGACCAAATGATGACCTTGTGCACCTAGGGCACATGCTCCACCAATGGAGCTACATCCTTAACCCCCTATTAGATTAATCTGAAAATCAGTTTTGATACTTAAAACAGAAAGAGTATTGACTAACATGGAGCTACACACAAAAATAACCCAGGGCTGTTAACTGTACAAATGAGCACATCCTGAATCTTCTTTCTGCTTAGATCATCTGTCTGTTTGGTAGTTAGACATCCCTTTAAGAGTCTACACATTAAAAGGGAAAAGGCAGGCTGGTGAGATGGCTCAGTGGGTAAGAGCACCCGACTGTTCTTCTGAAGGTCCAGAGTTCAAATCCCAGCAACCACATGGTGGCTCACAACCACCCGAAATGAGATCTGATGCCCTCTTCTGGAGTGTCTGAAGACAGCTACAGTGTACTTACATATAATACTTAATAAATAAATCTTAAAAAAAAAAAGGGAAAAGGCACACTATTCTATTCCCTAACAGTCTTCTCTATTTCTCTAAAAAAGAGATGTGCTATTAAACTATGAGTAGACCTATTAGTGGCCTAGTATTAGGGAAAAGTAGAAAGACATTTAATAAAATGTAGCATCTTTTCCTGGTTAAAATTAACCTCTTAGTAGACATTAGACTGTAGTTTTATAATGTGATAAGAAGTCTGACCTGAATCAACTGTAGCATTAAGTGCATGATTTAAGGCTGAAAAGCAGAAGGTTCATTCTCAGCTTTGATGAGAATAAAGAAAGATGGCACTGTCAGTTTTCTCTAGGTGCGAGTCAACATGCTACTGTAGGGAAAATGGAAGGGAAACTAGAGAGAAGTTAGGTGCAGTGGTGCCTGCCTTCAGTCAGCATTTAGAAGGCAGAGGCAGGAAGTTTAAGGTCGCTTTGGGCTACAAAGTGATACTATCTTTAAAAAAAAGACTGAAAGAAGGCTGGGTGTGGTGGCACACACCTTTAATCCCAGCACTTGGGAGGCAGAGGCAGAGGCAGGCGGATTTCTGAGTTCGAGGCCAGCCTGGTCTACAGAGTGAGTTCCAGGACAGCCAGGGCTATACAGAGAAACCCTGTCTGGAAAAACAAAACAAAAGACTGAAAGAAGAAAGCAAAATAAGCCATACTAATCTGCACTGGTGATGCAGATTTAAGCTCTAGCCTCTGAGCTTCAAGCCTACCTTTCTCTCGTCTGCCCTGGGGTACTTGGATCAGACTGAAGGACACCCATGACTGGGGCTATAGAGGGGGCTCAGCACTAGTGGGGATCAGGGGAGCCCTTCTTTTTTGCTTCCTGGCTCTGTCAGTGTCTTCCCTAGCTTCTAAGTTCTGGCAACATACCAGCTAAGTCTTAGTGCTTCTTTGCTTGCAGGCACTGTCTGTCAATCACATCTCCTCAGCAGTGTGGCATCAGCTACCAGCCTCTCCTCTAGGCGCCTAAGTGCTAACAATCTCAGCCTTTCTGTAGAGGTTGCTCAACCTTAGCAGTGATGTCTGCCTTTGGGTTTCTGCCTTGATGATATCTCAGGGTTATTATGTTGCCTTTTTAGTTTTTCAAACGTAGTTGTCTTAGTTAGCATCAGCTGTCAACCTGACACAGCCCAGAGGTATTTGAGAGAGTCTCCACTGGGGGATTGCCAGGTCAGATTGCCCTGTGGCCATGTCTGTGAGGAAATGTCTTAATTGTTGGTTGATAGGGAAGGGCCACCCCTGTCTCCCCCCAAGTTGCTTTGGTCATGAGGTCTAACACAGCGATACTAGAAAGATAGTTAACTGGAATGCTAGTTAACAGTTCCTTCACTTTAAGCATGTATTCTGTTAAAGCAACTCACACAGTTTTCTTCTCAGCACTGGTCCTTGGCATAGACTCACAAGAACCTTCAGTACTGCAGATGGTTTTAACACATATATTAAAAGTTAGCCTCCATATAACATCAGTTAAGATATATGACTCACTGGTTGCTAAGCTTGCAATCCTAGATGTGGAGGTATGTTTTGGGGTTCAATTACCTGCCAATGAGGTTAGTGAAGAGCTGTGTGGGGTCTTGTATAGGTTTACTTGTCTCATATAGTCTGTTCCAAAGTTAAGGTCAGGAAATTATCAATACCCGGAGGTGAAACTATCAAGGTTTTACAAGTACAGGTTTTGGTGGGGTCACGCAGAGCAGTGGACTTCTGCATAGCAGAAATACTGTCTATGAATCAGAAGGGTAGACACAATGCCCACTCCACCCATTGTCCCGTAACTCCTGTTTTATCAGGTCCCACACAAGTACTGACTCAGTGGCGTCTCAGAGCCTCCCTCTATCACACAGATCTGTGACTAAGCCAGAGGTGGCCGGCTGTGTCCACGAGGCCAGTGACCTGGAAGGCTGTGCATAAGGAGCCATGTTGAATTAGTGACCTCTAGTGAGTCAGTCTTCCTACAGATAGATGTTCATGCACATCTCCTAGTGGCTCAGTGGGAAGTGTATCCTCCCTGCTTCAGTGTCAGTTGAAGAGTGGTACCCATGACTTTCCACTGGCCCTCTCAAGTGTGCAGACTGGTAAGCACAAAGCCATGGGTTCAGGTTTGTGCCTAGAAAGGCCTGAAAAGACTAAGTTTTAAGCTTGTTTCCTGGGGAAATGGGCTTAGGAACTGAGAGAGATGGGAGGTAAAATTTGGGGCATGGTTTAATTTTTCACATCTATAGACGTCTATGCTGCATACAAAGCAAGAGAACTTTATAAAGAACTTTAATAGTGTATTCAGCTGAGTGGTTTTAGCATTTCCTACCACTGTCTCTCAGTTGCTAAATCTTCTTTCCAAATGGTGCATCAAAAAACCTTTTATTTATGCTGATGATTGATGAAAATGTTTTTGGAGTATATGTATGTGAGTGAGGGTGTGTGTGTGTGTTCATGCATGTGGGCGTGTCTTCAGTCACTTCTATCCTGACACTGTGGGGTTAGGGGATTGAACTCAGGTCTCCAGGTTTGCTTAGCAAGTACTTATACCTGGTGAGCCATCTCCGTGCCCCCAAATGTCACTCTTTAGGCTGGAGAGCTGGCTTGATGGCATTAGTGATTTATCAGATATGTCCTTCCCAAGCCCTGAGGAGGAACAGAGGTTCTTTCTCTCTCCCTCTCTCTCTTTTTCTGGAAAAGGAGTTGCAGAAAGTATGTTCTCCCTGGGGACCCCCTCATTGCCATCTGTTACCTTCCTGAAGCACTTCATAAATAAGCCTCATTCGGACATGATTCTTTGTAAATCTTTATTTAATCCACCAGCCTTCCTGCCTTAGGATCACTTGGCGGAATGTGGATCATTTATCCTCATGATGGATGCGCACGCGGTGGATATCATTTTCTCCTTCATAGATGGAGAAACTGAGTCCAGAGGTGTAGGATGATTGACCACAGTTTTTTGCCTCTTATCAGGGCAGCCCTGGGGCTCGTCCTCCCTGAGTTAGGGCTGATGGATAGCAGGCCAGAGTTTGTTGGAGTAGACAACAGTTGGCGGCGTTAAGCTGATTATGAAACACATCCATCATGGTGTTGCTACCTCCCTCTTTTCCTCTTTGGTGTCCAAGTCACCATTTTCCTGCGGCATTTGTTCATGACGTGGTCATCCACAGGCCTTTAGAACACACACACACACACACACACACACACACACACACACACACTTGAGCGTACACACGTGAGCGCTCTCTCGAGCGCACGCACTCACACATAGGCACACACGCATGCACACAGGCACATACGCACATACGCATGCAAGACAGTTTGGTCACACCTAAGTTGCAGATAAAGCTGAAGGAAGCCTGTGAATGAATCTGTAGATAAAAACTCCAGTATCTGGGCAGGTAACACCCAATGACAACAGAGCTGTGTTGACTTACGCTTTTCCTTATCGGAGGGAATCAGGTATTCGTGTAAATCAGAAAAGGATTTGATGGATGCCAGCTCATTGGTGTCTCTAGCCAATAGACAGGTTTGGTTAAACAAAATATATATTCTCCTTATCTCCAGTGGCGACTATCACTACAACTCCCCCCTCCCCTCTCCTCCAAGCTCTCTAAAGACAAGGGCCTTATCTGGAGTTTGTAAGAGTTTCATGGCTTGCAGGCTCTGCTGAAATCACTCTGACAATGTGCAACCCAGGCCCAGCCCGAGTCATTGTGGCAGACAGATGAGCCCTGCTTATCTCTACTGTCTTGGCAATAAACCCCCTTTTCTGAAGATGCTCGTTTAGACTACGCCAGGGGAAGGCCAGGTACCAGCTCCCTCGGTGGGAGGGGTCCTTAGGAGCTGAGCTTCTACAGATGTTTGCTGAGCTGTTCAGTTTGGGAGGTGCAACACAGAAAGCACAGATCCTCAGGGGAACCTGGTTCCCCGTGACATAGACTGCAAGCGTGTATAGGAAGGAAAATTCCAGAGGCAATCCCTGCAGGCAGGGGACCTGGGGGAAAGTAAGAAGTATTGGTCAAGGAATAAGGAAATGAGGATGGGGATAGAGAGGGGAAGGAGAGAACAGTCAGAGGAGGGTGGGAAGCTTAAACAGGGCTCAAGGAACTGAGGGGGCTTTGTTCTGCTTGTTGGAAAAGACGATGGCCTCAGTAGAGGTTTGTTGATGGCAGGCATGTGGCAACTGGAGGACACAGGGAGGTGCAGCCAGAAATTGGGCAAGGCTCTGTCCTCTTACCTGATAAAGGGGTCTACCTAGACTATGTCTCTGCTTCACAAGCTCCAGAGCTGTCCTTCTAGAACAGTCCTTGGCACACTGTCCCAAGCTGCCCGAGGTACCAACTCCTCCTCTGCCCAGTAGGGGGTAAGGTTGTAGGCAGGGGAATGTGATTTTGCCAGAAGTTGGTTATTTCTCTTCCTTGGTCCTCTCAGCTTTTAGAATCAAGCCCGTAGTTGGTCAGAATGAAGGTTCTGGGACCAACCCCAGTCAGTGTACCATCTTGTGAAGACTTGCATGCCACCTTCACCAGTTCTTCCATCCCCCAGAAGAGTGTCGATCCGTTATACCAATAACCCAAATGGCAGGGATGCTGTGCTGTCCCTGAGAGATCCATGTTTGTCTTGCCCTGGCTTCTGTAGACCTCTCCTCCAGCAATCCAACCATAGCTTTCCCTTATTTTCACTAGCATTTTCCTAATGGCTGTGCTAAGCATTTCTTTGTGCACCCAGGAGCTATGTATTTATCTTCTCTGGAAATGTAGGTTCCAATCCTTTGGCCATTTTTCAATAGTGCCGTGTCTCTTTGGGGTTGAGCCACAGGGGTTCTTTATGTATTAGTGACACTAACCCCTTTCTAGACAATTAGTGAGCAGGCTTTTGCTCCCATTCTACTGCATGGGTTTTCACACAGTGAGAGAGCTGTGGGGCTATGCTGACTGTTGAGTACCAGGTGAGGTGCTGGTAGACTGTGCAAGGCAGCCTCTCATCCCTGTAATGGAAACTTAGGACAGCACTTCTTATCAAGAAAAGACATTCATTGGGCATCATAGTTCTGGGTGTATAAGGGGAAGATTGTATCTGACAATGACCTTCTCACTTGCAATATCATGTGGCAAGAGACAGGGAGCCTGTGTCTATTTCTGTGACTATTCTTACATAGTCACCAGTGTTCAGTCATGGGTCAGTGGTGGTGATGGTGGTGGTGATGGTGGTGTGTGTGTGTGTTCTACCCTACGGGCTCCTCTAATGATTACTTTCCAGAAGTCTCACTTTGAGCACCACAGTCAGATTGAGGTCTGCCTTGTCAAGACTGCTGAGAGATAGCTCTGAAGAATAAACCCTTGCAAAATTTCTAAGGGGCAACAATTTTCAGACAATGGTATGGAGACCACAGGTCTGGAAAGCTTTTGGGGACTCGAGAGCAGAATGACCAACCACATTCCCAGAAAGTCAGGCTGTGGAAAGGGGGACAAGTGATCCACAAGACAGGCACTCAGCAAAGAGCACAGTGCACAGGGAGGGGGCTGGTACATCTCTGGACAGTTTCAAGAGTCAAGATAACCAGAAGTCAGGTGGGAAATGGGGATGAGGTAGGACTATAGACTCTGGGATGTGACTTCTCCCAACTTGAGGACTGGCCCTGCAGCAGCACCTTGCAAGCTTTGCAGGGCATTTTGGGTATCTCTTCATATATAGGTGAAAGGTGACCTTTTCACTTTTGAACTAGGAAGCAGGGCTTCTCCCAACGTCTACTTTGAAAATCGAACACCAAAGGCCAGTGGGTGATCCTTTTCTTTCTAATTCTATCCTTTTATGGGGCCCTAAACAAGGACAGGAGGGAATTAATAAAAAAGGTGGAGCTAAGACAAACAGCAGAGTCCTTGCCCATGTGGCACCCACAGTCTAAAGGTATGAGTGTTGCAATCCAGGGCTGCTGTGTTCAGGTGAGTGGGAGGGGCTACCTCAGGCAGGCACCTGAGCTGGTGAGGGACACAGAAGGGGTTGGTGGGCTCCACCCTCAGGAATGATGGACAGATGGGGGTCTTGGGGACAGTGCAGGGAGATAGAGTAATGTCAGATGATGTACATGATGCAGGCCGTTGGGCAAATCTGAGGGAAGTAGAGTTGGAGGCACTGGGGTTGGCATCCTTTGTTTTATAGAAGAAGAGGGCAGGACGGAAGGAGTATAGCATACTTTAAAGCAAAGGTGGCCAGTGGCCAGCCCTGTGCCGCAGCTGACACCAGCATCCAGGAAGTGGCTGTAGGTTCAGGAGTTCTCAGGGAACCACCTTGATAGGTAGGAATGAGTTTCTCTGTGGAGACAGAGACCCCAAAGAAGTCAGTGAAAAGTAATGTAAGTCTTGGGAAAACTTAGCAAAGCTTGGACAGGTAGAATGAGACTAGGCTTCTCGTATGACAAGTTCTGGGGAAAGGCATTCTGTGGGACAGAGGAGGGCTGTTGTGCAGAGGAGAGAGGATGGACGTATACTTACAGGGGGAAGGCAGTCAGCAGTAGGTCCCTTCCCAGAGATGATTCACCAGGTCACCATACTTTGTTCATGAAGCTTCCTTAGCTCTAGAAATTCAGACTGGACATCATACCAAATGAGATAACATACCCACAATAAGAAGCCACCGTGGTGGCACACGTTTGTAATCTCAATGCCCAGGAGGCAGAGTATAGTGGATGGAATGAGAATGGGCCCCATAGATGTATGTATTTGAATGCTTGGTCCCCAGTTGGTGAAACTGTTTGAGAAGAATTAGCAGATGTGACCTTGCTGGAGATTTCCAGTTAGCTCTCTTTGTCCTGTGTGTGTATCTGTCCTGGAACTCACTTTGTAGACCAGGTTGGCCTCGAACTCAAAAATCCTCCTGCCTCTGCCTCCCCAGTGCTGGGATTAAAGGCATGTGCCACCACGCCCGGCTCTGTGTTTATAGCTTAAGATATAAGCTCCTAGCTAATTCTTATATTAGAATTAGCTTGTCTACTGCCAAGATGGTCATGCACTCTAACCATCTGAAACTGTAAGCCCACAAGAAACTGTTTCTTCTATAAGTTGTGTTGGTCACGGTGTCTTATCACAGCAATAGAAAAGTAACTAAGATGCTGAGATAAAAGGAGTTGCAGTTTGAGGCCAGTCTGAGCTACAAAATCCTTACAAAGAGAGGGAGCAAGGGAATTATAGATCACTAGACTCATAGAAACCAAATAGAATAGTGAGTGGCCAAACCAGAGAATGGATAGTTGTTACTTTCTTTTAATTTTTAATTAAAATATTATACCATTTAGCCCTCCTCCCTCCAACCATTCCCATACCCTTTCAAATTCATGGCCTCTTTTTCTTTAATTATTCTTGTTACACACACACACACACACACACACACACACACACACACACACTATAAATGCAAACTGCAGAGTCTGTTTACCACTGCTTATATGTATATGTTTTTAGGGCTGGCTGCATAGTATGGTGCTCATTCCTGGTGAAGACTAATTCCACCTCTCTCAGCAGTAATTAACTGTTTAGTCTAGGGTGGGGGAGGTCTCATGAAATCTCCATCGTCCACGTTGCCATGTCATCAGATGCTGTTGTTGTTCAGGTCTTGTTTAAGTGGCTGTTGTTGAGGTTTTATGCGTGTAACTTCCCTGCCACAAATAGACCTTCAATCCAGCAGCAGACTTCCTGGCCTTTCAGTGCTTACACTTTCCCTCCCCCTTTCTGTGATGTTTCCTGAGCTGTAGGTGCAGGGGTTGGGTTGTATCAGCTAGGGCTGGGTGCTCCACAGTCAGTTATTCCCGAATTTTGACCATTTTTTTTTTTTTAGACAAGGTTTTTCTATGTAACCCTGCTGTCCTGGAATTCATTCTGTAGACCAGGCTGAGAGGTCCTCTCGTCTCTGCCTCCCAAATGCTGAGATTAAAGGTGTTTGCTGCTATGCCAGGCAAAAGAGAAGTTTCTTTAATGAGGGCTGGATGCTATATTTATCTGTGGGTATAAGGAGAAGTATTTAGAAGGCAATTAGAAATTACATTGGTTTAAGGAGGTGATCCTGGTAGGATCTCCTCTAAGATCCATAACCTTACTAGCTACAGGTATTTGGCTAGGTTTCCATAACAAGACATGTTTTCCCTCTAATTTAGTGGACATTAAGTCCAATTAGACATCTGTTGGTTGCTGCCAAGCTGTAAGCACCACTATTGCACCTTTTGGGATATCTTGCCGTAATAATCACTGTGCTGGTTCATACCCATCACAGTTATGGAGGACTATTGATTACTTTCTTCCCCTGGCAGCTTACAAAGAACCTTCTGGAACCGTGAAAGCTAGTCTTCAGGGACCAGGTTTTTAGGTTAGATCCAATTTGAATCCTCTGAGTCTTATGTCCAAAGTGTGTGGTATTTAACAATAGGCCATAGAGACTTATCTTCAACTTCTGGGAAGCAATAGCAATAACCTATATTATTTTGGAAGTCTCTTGGACTACACTTACCAATACCTCAATAGGAGATTTTTTTTTCATGCCTGGTGCTGGTTTGTTTGTTTGTATGATTTTTTAGATAGTCAATGGCTCTTGGAGAAGGCATTATCACCCAAGTGGCATAATTTTATTTAAATTATGTATATATGTAGTGAGATTCTGGAATTTTGGTTTCTTTACAAACACAGAAATACTATAAGAATATGTTTTTGTTTTAGTCCCAGGTTTGGGGCCATGGGGCTGCTTCAATCATCTGTAGCAGCTGACTATGATTTGCCTCATGCTCAAGCAGAGGCATGGTTTTGCCAGCTGCAGATAGTTTCTGTGATTGTGTGACATTTTTGTAATCCTAGGAACTTTTTAGAAGGTATATAAATGTTAGGGCTCCAAGAGGCAAGGTTGGGAGTGGTTTGTTAGTAGTTGTGCTTAAGAAGAAACAAGAAGAAAGAAATTAGATTCAGGGATTTTCCTATTTCTTCTCTCCCTTCTATCCTTCCTTCTCTACTATCTAGCTATAGGGGTGTAACCAGGGGGATATAGGTGAGAACAAGAATAATCTACAAAGTAGCAAAGATAAGCTACAAGTGGCACCTCAATGTGGGGCTCAAAAGGTAAGAATGAAAATGAGAAATCTGATTTCAAGTGCTGTAGAGAAAACAGTAAGGAATGAAGGAATGGATATTTTTTTCAAAAGGTCACCCCCACCCCAAAAAAAAAGTTTTAGCTGCTATCACTGGGATATCTCTCACTTTGCTCCCAGAGGGAATTTTTTGTTTTTGTTTTTGTTTTTTTTTCATTTCCTTCTTTGTATATTCTGTTTCAAAAAGGTTGGAAGGATGGCTGAGTGGTTGGAAAAATTGCAGGTAGAAATGGAGGGGCCTGAGAAATGAAAAATGACTGAAATGGGAAAACAAAAGGGGTCACTCTACTCTCTCTCTTTTCTGAAAGGGTTGCAGAGTTGGCGGTGCCACTGAAGAGGTTGCAGGTAGAGGTGGAAGCTCTTGGGAATCAAGGAGCACCAGAAAGAGAGAACAGAAAGGCTCAGTTCCAGTGACAGAGCAAGAGAGAAGGAGTTTTATGCAGGAGGAAAGAAGGAAAGAAACTGTGCTGGAGGGTAGTTGTGTCAAAGAAAAGCTGAAAAATGGGAGAACAATCTGATGAAACAGCCTATTTCAAGAAAGAGGGTTACTCTCAGACAATCTTGCCATCAGTGTGGGAGGAGGGGTGGCCCTGGGTTATGAGATCACTATCAGCTTTTCCAGTAGTCAGTACAAGCCTGTTAAAGGCATGGAAACAACGTTATGATGAGATAGGATGGTGTCCTGTAGAAGTTATAGATATAAGGATTTTTGATGAGGCTATGATTTCATATGTGATACACTTGCCTTGTGTGAAACAAATTCTAAATAACCGGATACTCAAAATAGAATTATTCCTCAAGACTGAAAGGGACTGGTAACAGCTGTATTAGGGGCCAGTCCCCAATTGTAGTGGTTAACATGGGGGCGGGGGAAGAAGCTTTAAATACTGAACAGTGAAATTGAGCGAGGGGGGATGGATAGAGTGAAAGATCAGTTGCTGGGTGAAGGGCAGTAGTCTGATATACAAGAACATTCAATTTGATGACCTTGTTATAGAACAATGTTGCTTAGTGGCTTTAAGAGTCTGAGACAAAGTTGAGGAACCTAGGAAAAAGTCCACCTTGTTTACAAAGATTATACAAGGCTCTGGAGAAACCCTCACTGATTTTTTTTTTTTAAACAAAGACTAGTCTCAGCAATGAACAAAATCATATCAGACCCTGACAAGGTCAGTATTTATAGAGATCTTGGTGTGTGAAAATGCAAATACTGAATGTAAAAAAGTTATTAGACCATAAAAAGGATGAGCAGCACCTATGGACAAATGGAAAAGGGATAAAACTGATATTGGTTCTAATCTGTGCCATGCTAATATAATTAATTGGTCAAGCAATAGGTCTTTAATATCAAAATGCCCAGTGCTTCAATTGTGGGAAATACAATCTTTGGCAAAGAAACTATGACCAAACCAAAAGCCTCAGATCTCAAAATGTCCAGTGTGTTAACTGCAAGAAATATAGCACTTTGTGCCAAAAAAGTGAACAAGTCATTTCTAAGGGCAATGGTTTTCCTAAATTTCAAACAGAAAGAATGTTTAAACTTCCTGAGATGTGTATAGCAAAGGCTGTCACTGGATTCAAGAATGCAGATCCAAAAGGGTTATTCAATGTAATTTCTTACCATCCGGAAATGGCCTTTTCTGAATGTTCAGGAGGAAGGAATAACAGTAGCTGAGAGATAATGTTATAAAAAAAAAACCTGTGGAATTATACCATCCCATATACTGTAAGGATGTGTTAACATCAGAATGGAAGCCAACTAAAGTTTTGCATTGGGAACACAGATTTGCTTATATATCCATAGGAAATGAAAAGCTGCGGATAGCATCAAAACTGATAAATTTTAGAATTAGAAAGTTAGAATTGAGCAGGAGAAGTCTCCTGAAAACCTTGGTCACTGACCTGAAAAGTACTTATTTCATTGAAAATGTCTGTTTATAATTTCCCAATGTACAAAGCACTATTAATGACTTAAAACAGAAGCAGGGAAATGTAGTGAGAACTCTGGAATTTTGGTTTCTTTAAAATGGCAGACCTTATTATAAGAATCTGTTTTCATTTTAACCCCAGGTGTAGGGGTCTGGGGCGGCCTTGCATAATTCACAGCAGCTGACTGTGATTTGCTTTGTGCTTTGGCATTGGCATGGTTTTCCAGCTGAGGTAGTGCCTGCAATCGTGTGACATTTGGAATTCTGGGAATTTTTTAGAGGGTATATAAATGCTAGGGTCCTGAGAGGTGGGTGGGTTTGCTGGTTGTTGGTCATTTAGAGAGGTTGGTTGTGGTTTGGCAGTAGTTGTGCTTAAAAAAGAAATAGGAAGAAAGAAAAGAGATTCAGGGATCTCTCTCTCTCTCTCTCTCTCTCTCTCTCCCTATCCTATCCTATCCTTCTTTCTCTCCTTTCTAGTAATATGGGGGTAAAACAGGGAAGGGGGATACAGGGTGGGAAAAAGAAGAACCCATAAAGTAGCAAAGACCAGCTACACATATATACTTACCCTCATATGTAATTTTAAGTAAATACAAAATAACAGGACTCCATTTGTATTGTTCAAACATCCTTAGTGTTACTGGTGCCAAACAGGGAGAGATGGAAAGTTCTGGAGCTTGATGGTGACAATAGTTGTACAATAATGCCAGGGTACTTCCTGTCATAGAATCACATCCTCTAAAAGTGGTTTAAAGCACAGAGATGGCTCATTAGTTAAGAGCACTGATTGTTTCTCCAGAGGACCTAGGTTTGATACACAGACATATACGCAGGCAAAACACTTACACACATAAACTTCAATAAAATAAATAAAACTGGTTAAAATGACTGTTTTAAAATTACATTTATTCATTTGCATACTCTGTGTGTGTGTGTATGTATGTGTGTGTGACAACGTATGTTGTGTAGAGATCAGAGAACAGCTTGGAGAGAGAGTCCTCTTCTTCCACCTGTGGGTTCTAGGGATTGAACTCAGGTTTTCAGACTTGGCAGTATGTAATTTTATCTACTGAACCATCATTCTAGCCCATGCCCTTTAAAATTTCTGCCATTTTATCACAATACAAAATTATTAACAGAATGCTAAATCTTGCCAGGGATGTAGTTCAGTTGGCAAAGTGCTTGGCTAGAATGTATAAAGCCCTAGGTTTGGTCTCCTCAGTACAGCATAAACTGGGCACGGTGGCACACACCTACAGTCCCAGCCCTTGTGAGGTGTAGTCAACTCTGCTATATAAGGATCTTGCAACCAGCTGGGGCTACCTAAGACCTTCCCTCAGAAGAAGACAATATGAAACAGAACAGCTCTAAGTCCACTTCCCGAGGATTTTCTGTGTATCAAGTTATCTCTGACATTATGTGGCTTCCTGGATGGATGGATGGATGGATGGATGGATGGATGGATGGATGGATGGATAGTTGGTTGGATGGTTGGATGGTTGGTTGGATGGATGGAAGGATGGAAGGATGGATGGAAGGAAGGAAGGAAGGATGGATGGATGCATGCATGCATGGGTGGATGGATGGATAGGTGGATGGATGGATGGGTGAGTGGGTGGATGATTGTTGACTGGAAGCCAGGCATCCTGTTACTATGGACCATAAAGCTAGATAATCCCTTGTTTCTACATTTATCTCCTCAGAGTAATGGTCTACCCCTAGAGCCTGCTTACCTCAGAGGAAAGGGAGAAAGCCACCATAAGACCCAGCCTTTCCTGGACCTTCCCCCATCACAGCAAAGAGGCCAGGAAACAACAGATCCAGTTCTCAACCATCCAGGTGCGATGCAGAGCCCAACACACGTGTAGCCACATGCTTCAAACATGAGAGACTGCTGTTGAACTCCTTAGCATCCTGATCTGCACAATGACATTAGTATATTGTAAGCAAACTCTCAGGGCCTCAAGCTTTTGGAATGTAAAATACCAGCACGAGGGCTTGGGGATGTAATCCAGCTGGTAGCATGCTTACCTAGCATGCACACATGCTTCAGTCTCCAGTACCACATAAACCAGGTTGTGGTACGCATCTGCAATCCAAGCACTTTGGAGAGAGGGGTAGGAGGATCAGAAGTTCAGTGTCATCCTGAGCTATGTAGCCACTCAAGGAAAACACCCAGTGAGTGAGACTCTGCCTCAAACCAAACCAAACCCTCCAAAAACCAATGATGTATATATTAAAGGTAGAGGTGTGGTCTGAGGATAACATTATCAGAAGTCATGGATACGTGAAGATCATGGAGTAGTTACCTAGATGGCCCAGGTCAGTCGCTTGATGTGGCATCTTGAGTTACACAAGCAGTAGGTGTATCCGTACCAGCTTCATCCCAGGCAAAAGAGGTATTGCATTAAGCTGTTATGACCATTAGAATGTCACTAAGCCATTGTGATCTGGCACTTCCACCGTCGTGTGAATTGTGTATGGATCATGACATTTGACACCCAGATGTGTGGCAGACACTGGCTCCCCCCTATCTCCCTTCTACCCAGCCAGTGCCTCTTGTTGGTAAAATTTAGGAAATGCACACAGAATTCCTTTTTTTTCCCCTCAGGATTTTAAGAAGATTTTAAGGCGGATGTCCTTCAGCCTTGGAATCTTGGCACAGATGAGACATCTTCTGGGGCCTCTTAGATCTAAATCCCTGTTCTCTTCAGGATGGCCTGCATGTGTGGGGAGCCTCTTTGGAACCGGCTTATAAATATTGCTGTGAACCCCTGGTCTACTGATGAGCAGAGCTATTTTAGCAAACCACACATGGGTGTGGAGGTCTCTGACCTCTCGTGGTGGCCAGGATCAGTGGTCATCAGTGGCCATCCTGGGGCAGGACAGGTGCCCTGGCCCAGGCTTAAGGGGCAGGGTGACCTCCAACCAGTTCTGTTCAAGAAGCCAAATGAGACGTAGCAGGAAGTATTAAATCATCTAAATGTTTATTTTCTATGACATAAAACATCTGGTCTTTAGGAGTCATGTGGGAATTGGGAGTGCTGGAGGGGTAATACCTCTCAAGCCTGGGCTTGGCCCCGTGTTGCTGGACTCTTTCAAGAAACACTGGGAGCTGGGTTCAGAAAGAGCCTTCTCAGATGGTTGGTATAGACTCCCTCCAGAGTGACAAGAGAAGGCTCTCCTCCTAGGGTGAAGAGTGGGCAAGTGGGAGGCCCACCAAGGCAAGAAGCTGATTGGTGGAGGGGCCAGTGGAGCAGACCAGGAAGGACCCCGAGTTCATGTCCTTCCTGGAGAACCAGATAAGAAGGCTTACAGCAGGGTGGGTAGAGGCTGTAGCTCCCATTGTCTTCCCTGTGAGATGGAAAGGCTCTTGGTCCCTCTAGTTTCTTGAACATGTGGCTGAATCCTTGGGCTCAAACCCTGGATGGGGCTTTGTAGCAACTCTCCCCATCCCACGCCCACACACACACACAGCATCTTCTGTGCATATGTCACCGGGCCCTGGGTCCAGGGGCTTAGGCTCCTTCCAATCCATCTAGGGTTTGTTGTTGTTGTTGTTTGTTGGTTTTGGTCCCAGGAAGCTGCTGCTTCCTCTGCAGCCTGTCAGCAGCACCATTCCCCTCTGTATCTCATAGCATCAGGACAGGGTTTACGGAAGTCCAGGATAGGAACAAAGGAAGGAGATGTCTACCTCTCACAGCAATGGTGGCTGCTCAGTGAGCACACTTGTTTGCTTGTGTGTGTTCATTCAGTTATTTAGAGATAGGCTCTCATGTATTTTAGTATAGCCTTGAAGTTCTGATTCTTCTGCCTGCATCCCCTCAATTCTGAGATTACAGGTGTGTGCCACCATGGGAGTTTATGCAGTTCTGGGGATGGAACACTTCATGCATATAGGTAAACTCTTTACCAAGTGAAAGCTACATCCCCAGCCTAGAGAGGGTATCTACAGGGAGTACTGACCATGCTCATCCTGCAGTTCCTTGGCCACTTACAGGAGTTTTGCACAGGGAGTCCCTCCAGCTGTGAGCTGTCTTTTTTTTTCTTTAGCACTCTGGCTGTCCTTACTCCTCCCTGCTCTTTATCTCCTCCTGGCTAGGTTGCCTAGAAACTCCGAATTCCTTCCACTTTATTATATACTCTGCTCTGCACTTGGCTGCTGCAGCCTCCACAAGCCAAGGCTAGGGAGGGGAAAAAAGAACCAGAAGGTGACTTGGAGAAGAAAAAAGAGATAACAGAGGTGGTACTGGAGACTGGAAAGAGCTACTTAGACCAGGTGCTCTTTCCTATCTGCCTGACATAGGTTGGTTGCTAGGACAAATGTGGCCTGGAACACTTACACTTAGTAGGACCCTTGGAAACAAGAACACTGGGGATAACTCAGGATAGGTTTGCATCTGCCCTGGGGTCTGCAGCAGGATGGCCTTGGGGTGATGCTCAGAGTTTGCGAATGAGCTGAGAGCTCTACACCTGGTATGTGGACAGAGGTTGGTTTCCCAGTTGTCATGGGTCTGGGACTGGAGGTAAGGATACCCCATGCCTCTCGAGTGAAGAAGGGCTTGGGCTCTAGGTTGAGCTGTCAGCTCCCAGATCCTGGTGCTGCCTATTTTAGTTTTGTCCCTTTAAAGGGGTGGGGGGTGACAATGATAGTCTAGCTTAGGGGGTTGCTGCAAGGATTCAATGGAACAGTGCAAATGAGTTGGGTACACACTCAGCGCTCAGCAGAACTTAGTTGTTATTTTACAGATATTCCGACTGGGAGAGTGCACAGCTGGTAGGGAGGCTATGCATATAATGTCCATAAAAAAGGGAATCCGGCTGCTTTTCATTGCTTCACTTCTGTTCTCTTCCCAAGGACACTCCGGCTCCATTTGCCTCAGTCCTGCCTCAAACTCTTTCCCTTGGTCTCACACTCTCTCAGTGCATGGCTAAGGGGAGCACCTGTGGCAGTTCTGGCGACCTGTTTCCAGCTACATTCTGTCCAGGGGCTGAGGGGATAGGGTCAGCAAGGAAGGCCTTGTCAGAGGAATTTGAGGTGGCTCGGCAGGGCAGGATCCTGAGCTCTGGTGTCTCAGAGCTGGTACCATTGAAGGAGCCTCCTGGTGCTGTGGTGGTAGTCGTGAGTTTTCATTGGAAGATCTCAAGAAGGAGAGCATTGCAACGTGGGCAGTTAAGTAATCATAGTTCCGTTTTGCTGCGAGGTGGCCTGGATGATATGTTGTCTTCAATTGGTTTAAAAAAAGATTTATTTTATTTTATGTGTATGAGCGTCTGCGTGTATGGATGTGTGCCACATGTATGTAGTGTCTCTGGAGGCCAGAAGATGACAAAGGATTCCCTGGAACTAGTGGTACAGCTAATTGTGAGCTGGAAACTGAACTCAGGCATTCTGCAAGACAGCAAGTGCTCTTAACCACTGAGCCATCTCTTAACCCCTTTAATTATTATTTTTTAAAAGATTTATGTTATTATTGGTGTATGTACGTGATGGTTGTATATGCTGGGTCTAGGGAGTGGCACTATTAGAAGGTTTGACCCTGTTGAAGTAGGTATGTCACTGTGGGCCTGGGCTTTAAGACCCTCATCTGAGCTGCCTGGAAGCCAGTTTTCCACTAGCCGCCTTCAGATGAAGATGTAGAAGTCTTAGCTCTACCTGTACCATACCTGCCTGGATGCTGCCATGCTCCCACCTTGATAATAATGGGCTGAACCTGTGAACCTGTAAGGCAGCCCCAGTTAAATGTTGTCCTTATAAGAGTTGCCTTGGTCATGGTGTCTGTTCGCAGCAGTAAAACCCTAACTAAGACAATGTGTGCATTTCTGTGTGCATATGCCTGTATGTGCTGGTGAATGCCTGTTGCGTGTGCATGCATGTGTGTACATGCATGACAGAAGGTCAGAAGAGGGAATGTGATCCCTTGGTGCCAGAATTACAGGTGGTGGTGAGCTGCCTGGCATGTTGCTTGGTCTTTTCTCCTTCTGCTAAGAAGGTGTTCAATGTCTGAGTTCATCATTGAGTTCATAGTGATGAGCTGGCTGACTGATGAGAGAAAACTGGCAGACTTCCACCTTGGGAAGGCTTGTAGTAACAGCTAAAGCTGCTGCAGTAATAAAAAGACAGCATTTTCAACAAATGGTGCTGGCACAACTGGCGGTTATCATATAGAAGAATGCAAATCGATCCATTCCTATATCCTTGTACTAAGGTCAAATCTAAGTGGATCAAGGAACTCCACATAAAATCAGAGACACTGAAACTTATAGAGGATAAAGTGGGGGAAAGCCTCGAAGATATGGGCACAGGGGAAAAATTCTTGAATAGAACAGCAATGGCTTGTGCTGTAAGATCAAGAATTGACAAATGGGACCTCATAAAATTGCAAAGCTTCTATAAGGCAAAAGACACTGTCAATAAAACAAAAAGGCCACCAACAGATTGGGAAAGGATCTTTACCAATCCTAAATCAGATAGGGGACTAATATCCAATATATATAAAGAACTCAAGAAGGTGGACTCCAGAAAATCAAATAACCCCATTAAAAATGGGGCTCAGAGTTAAACAAAGAATTCTCACCTGAGGAATACCGAATGGCTGAGAAGCACCTGAAAAAAATGTTCAGCATCCTTAATAATCAGGGAAATGCAAATCAAAACAACCCTGAGATTCCACCTCACACCAGTCAGAATGGCTAAGATAAAAAATTCAGGTGACAGCAGATGCTGGTGAGGATGTGGCGAAAGAGGAACACTCCTCCACTGTTGGTGGGATTGCAAGCTTGTACAACCACTCTGGAAATCAGTCTGGTGGTTCCTCAGAAAATTGGACATAGTACTATCGGAGGATCCTGCAATACCTCCCCTGGGCATATATCCAGAAGATGTTCCAAGTGGTAATAAGGACACATGCCCCACTATGTTCATATCAGTCTTATTTATAATAGCCAGAAGCTGGAAAGAACCCAGATGCCCCTCAACAGAGGAATGAATACAGAAAATGTGGTACATTTACACAATGGAGTACTACTCGGCTATTAAAAAGAATGAATTTATGAAATTCCTTAGCAAATGGATGGACCTGGAGGGTATCATCCTGAGTGAGGTAACCCAATCACAAAAGAACTCACATGATATGTATTCACTGATAAGTGGATATTAGCCCAGAAACTTAGAATACCCAAGATACAATTTGCAAAACACATGAAACTCAAGAAGAACGAAGACCAAAGTGTGGTCACTTTGCCCCTTCTTAGAATTGGGAACAAAACACCCATGGAAGGAGTTACAGAGACAAAGTTTGGAGCTGAGACGAAAGGATGGACCATCTAGAGACTGCCGCACCCAGGGATCCATCCCATAATCAGCCTCCAAACGTAGACACCATCGCATACGCCAGCAAGATTTTGCTGACAGGACCCTGATATAGCTGTCTCTTGTGAGGCTATGCCAGTGCCTGGCAAACACAGAAGTGGATGCTCACAGTCAGCTATTGGATGGATCACAGGGCCCCCAATGGAGGAACTAGAGAAAGTACCCAAGGAGCTAAAGGGGTCTGCAACCCTATTGGTGGAACAACATTATGAACTAACCAGTACCCCCCAGAGCTCTTGTCTCTAGCTGCATATGTAGCAGAAGATGGCCTAGTCGGCCATCACTGGGAAGAGAGGCCCCTTGGTATTGCAAACTTTATATGCCCCAGTACAGGGGAACGACAGGGCCAAGAAGTGGGAGTGGGTAGGTAGGGGAGTGGGGGGGAGGATATGGGGGACTTTTGGGATAGTATTTGAAATGGAAAATAAGAAAATACCTAAAAAAAAAAGCGTTGGACTCTAAAAAAAAAAAAAAAAACCCAGGATACACACAGGGCACACCTAGCATAATCATAATAAACTTTAACATAAAAAAGAGAGAGTAGTACCAGTAGCAGTAATATCATGGAGGTAATAGCAGCAGTGTCAAACGAGGTAATAGCAGCAGTAACATCGATGGAGGTTATCAGCATTAGTGTCAAATGAAGCAATAGTAGCAGTTAGGCCCATGGTTGTAAAATATCTGTAATGAAGATGGTTTAGCTGAAGTGAGCATGTACTGTTTTTGAGGTACTGTTTGAAGACCCCCCACATGTGTTATCTCAGTGCTAGTGGCTGAGAGCAAGTTCACGCAAATGCAAGTTTGAACCTAGCCTTGCCAGTTAGCTAGCTAGCTCCATAGCCTTGGTCAAGATGCTGAAAGTCTCTGCATTCCACATTTCTGCAAAGAAGGTTCAGAGGTGGCCAAGAAGCCTAAGAAAGGTGCTGCATTTCATTGATTATTTGGGAGATGAAAATTAAAACCGCAGATGCACAAATGGTGGTATACTGTACCCATGAGGATGGCTGCTTACAACTAAAGCCAGAAGGGAGTCGAAAAATCTGAACTCCATGCAGTGTTGATGGGAGGACAAACTGGTACAACACCTTTGGAAAACTGAATGAAGGCTCCTTAAGTAGTAACTCAGGACAGAGAGATGGCTCAGTCAGTAAAGTGACTGAGTTCATGGGGACATGAGTTCAATTCCTAGAACTGACGTGTTTTAAAGAAGGAAAAGAAAATGAAAAAAGCTAAGGCACGGTGGTGCATGCTTTTAATCCTGGTGCAGGGAGGCAGAGACAAGTAGGTCCCCTGGGCTCACTGTCCAGTCAGCCTGTCCTACTTGATGAGCTCCAGGTCAGTAAAAGACTGTCTCAAAAATGATGGGTGGTGTCTGCCACATGTGCACATCTATATGTACATATGTTCTCTTGCACATTACAACAAATACACAAATACAAAAAAGAAAAAGAAATTAAACCCAGAATTGTCATTTGACCAATCAGTCACGTTTCTGGGTATATATCCAAAAAAATTGAAAGCAGAGTCTCAAAGAGGCATTCGTCACCGTTTTCCCAGCAGCATAATTCCCAACAGCCAACCCAAGCACCCAAGAATGGTTGACCGAGTAAGCAAACAAAGTGTCCTATACCATGGAATGTTTTCAGCTTTTTAGGAAGGAAGGAAACCCAGGCACATGCTCCACGGGGGATGAACCTCGATACTGTGCTAAGTGACATACACCCATCATAAGGGGATAAATACTGTGTAGGTCCACGTACGTGCCATCCTTAGAGCAATCAGCTCAGAGAGACAAAGTAGAATAGGGGTTAGCAGGACCCAGAGGAGTTAGTTTTGAAATGAGGAGACTGGCAGCATTGAGGCAGCAAAGTGGGCCTGGCTGTCCATTGGCTACGCCGGTAGTGCTCATAAACTTTCTGTGTGAATGGTTTACACGGTATACCATAGACATATGCCTTACCATAGTTTTTAAGGGGGGGGGGAGATAGAAAGCTCTCGTTTTGTTTCCTTGCATCTAAAATTGGGGGAAAGGCCCTTTGTTCCGCCTGGATGGGGTTGACTTTGTGAACACATTTGACATCCTCAGAGGCATGGCAAATGTGACGCTCGTTGGAGACTGTATGGATCGTACTGTATTTCTGCCACCAGTGCCTTGATGGCCATCCTGAGCCCTTTCCTAACTCCTCTTGGGTCTTGGCTTCCTCATTCAGGAAAAAGGTAGAAGGAGAGGCACCCGGTCCCTTTCCCTTCTCCTGCCGGTGTGCACAGGTGTCACTCTTCCCAGAGAGGTGCTGATGTGGTGGGTGATATGAGAAAACTGCAGCAATTGGCCTTGGCTCCCCAGCTACAGAGGCTTGTCCAGGCCAGGAGCCTTCTCCTCTGAGGCTTGTGAGGAACACACATGTGTACACCCCAGTAGCAGTAGCAACCCATGCCTGGAGCCATGTGTCCATCTGCATGGGGACAGTGGAGGTAGGAGCCTGTCGTTGTACCTGCAGAAGGGAAAGGAGCCCTGGCTAATGGCATAACCCTCATCTGGTTCTTGGATCGAGGAATAGTGGAGTGTGTTTACCACATCAGCTGACAGTAGATTTAGCTCAGCCATGGCTGTGTGTGAAGACCTCTCTAGAATGTTAGTGCCTGAGACCCATCTCAGCGGCTCTGGAGGTGGCAGGGGTACAGGACGCTCAAGGTTTCCTTGAGGGTTTAAGGGACAGGCAGGACAGTTACCACTGCTCCATGGATCTAGAATCTCTAGATTAGGTTTACCTGGGCCCAGCCCAGTTCTCTGGTCGAGGAAGCTTGCGTGGTACAAGGGAGGCTACCTGTAAGCTGTTTATTACCTGCCTGAATTACTAGGCAAATATTGACTGGAGGCTCCAGTGTCCTGCAGGCTACTTGTTGCTTCAAGGGCATGTCCCTGGAGAGATGGAGGCAGATTTATTTAGTTCGAGCTCTGGCAATGTCAAGTCAAATCTCTCCTAGGAGATACAATGCCAAGTCCTTCCAGGGAGCACTGGGGTTTTCTAGTACAGGAGAGGGTCTGGTAGTGGGCTTGGGCTAAGTCTTGACATCTCTGACCTTCGGTGTCTGGGTCTGTATGACAAGGACAGCAGTAGCTAGTGCAGTGTCACTGTGAGGCAAAATGGCTCACCGTGTGTGAAGCAAGCGCTGAATAGTCGTCAGTATTCTACAGATGGGTGTTTCTTCTTTTCTGGCCAAGAGGAGCAGCTGGCTGCCTGGTCTGTGGGAAGTAGCAACTTTCTTCTTGCCTATGAAGGCAGGGGTCTATTAATCAATAAAATTTGATAGCTCCTGGGTGTGCCTAGAAGATGCTCAACTTACTCCTCCCTGTTATGGTTCCAATCAATTCTACCCTCACAGTTTGTTGTTGTTATTGTTGTTTTGTTTTGAGACAGAGTGCAGCTCTGGCTGTCCTAGAACTTATTCTGTGAAGCAGGCTGTCACCTACGTCTGCCTTGTAAATGCTGGGATTAAAGGTGAGCACCATCACCTCTCTCTCGCGCTGCCATCCATTCTGAGACTGAAGATCCAGTGGTGATGTTTGTTATAGCAGCTGTAGCTGACTTATACATCTTTTTTTTGTTTTTGTTTTTGTTTTTCAAGACAGTGTTTCTCTGTATATCCCTGGCTGTCCCAGAACTCACTTTGTAGACCAGGCTGGCCTTGAACTCAGAAATCCGTCTGCCTCTGCCTCCCAAGTGCTGGGATTAAAGGTGTGTGCCACCACGCCCGGCTTTGACTTATACATCTTATCCCAACCTACTTGGGCTCTTTCTCTGCACTAAGCACACCAGCATTCACCTTTCTCTGGTCATTTTCCAGGTCCTTGCCACCTGCTCTTGCCCTCCAGTTGTATCTGTCATTGAGTTTTGCCTTTCACTGCCCCTTCCTTTGGCCCTAAGCGTTTTAGAATTTACCTTCTTGGCCTCTCTGGCTGATCTGCTCCAGGCTATCCTCCACCTCAGGTTAGTTTATCAGGATTATACAGGATCATGGGGCTGTGTTCTGTCCTCAGCAACTGCAAGAGGGCTCTGACTGCAATCGGCCTTAAGCTTTCTACGTTGGACTCCCCATGCTCCTTCACTGTTGCCCAGAACTCCCACGGGCTCTAGACCATGCCGTGCTACTTTGGCATCCCTTCTCTGTGTCATCACATCTGACTAGTTATCCTCCCTCCCGTTTCTAACTACCAAACACCTATTCATTCTAACTCGTTTCCAGCATATCTCTCTAGAGGCCCTCCCCAGATCTTCCCAGGGCACAGTGGGTCTTCCTTCTGACACAGAGCAAGAGGATATCTCCAGCGTCTGTGCCCTAGAGGTAGTCCAGTTTCTGGGGGCACTGCGGTGCTCAGTAGATTAAATTGGATGGAAACTGTTAGAAAGAAGTCAGGTTTCTCTCCAGGCAGGGGCCCTCTGGCTTTCAGGAGCACATTTGCCATCCTACCTGCTACTTCCTTCTCTGACAGACTCTCCTCTGGTCCTTTGATGGTTTCCCCTCCAGTGATATTTGGCCCCAAAGCCTCCTGAACCCTTAGACTTGCCAGTAACAGTCAGGGTTCTCAGAGCATTGTATACAACTCTTTCCTTTGTGGCTACTGAGTGTTTCTGATTCTCACGTTCCTCTGCAACCATGCTGCCCATTCCTGCCTTTCTGCTGCCCAGCAAGGCTAATAGAGGCACTGTGAGTTCCCTCCTGGGTTCCTCAAGAGCCACCCTGGTAGTCTGTCTTAGTGGGGTGAGATCCACATTGACTGGGTAGGAAGGTAAGCAACAGGCTCTGAGCCTTCCCAGGAGTCAGGGACACAGCCTCCTCAGGAGACCAGATGGTTGGATTAGCACCTTTTCAGCAAATTCTTCTCATGTCCGAAATGCACCAGGCCCCAGAGCTCCTGCCTAAGCTCCTAACTGACTGTCTTTATCCTGTTAGAAATCAGATTTTCCCTGAGAGGATAGCAGGCTGGGCCTTTGGAAGGGGCTTGGGGGTTGCCAGGAAACACAACACAGCTGGATGGTCAATTAGATTTGAGTTTCAGGTAAGTTGAAAATCGTAAATTAACATAAGATGTTTCAAATAGCAAACACAAGATACCTTAAGTAAAGTGGATATATATTTAGCTGAGCTAATAATCCCAGCCCTTAGGAGTCTGAGATGGGAGAGTTGTGAATTGGAGGTGAGCTTGGGCTACTCAGTGAGACTCTGTCAACAGCAAAACTAGAAGCCCAAAAGATGACTTAGCGGGTAAAGTAAGTGTCCGAAGCCTGAAGAACACCATCCCAGAACGCGCATGGTGGCAGAGAACCCTGCCACAGCCAGCTGTCCTCTGATCTCCACATGTGTTCTGTGGCATCCATGTGACTCTCCACAAATGTAATAAACGTGTAAAACTAGAAACAGCAGAAAACCACACTTGCAAATACAAATATAAAATAAAGCAAAGTTACTCAGGTTTTTCTTAAAGTTAAATTTAGATGAGCCTCTTGCATTTGTGTAGGCTCAATCAGTTGAGCCTACTGAGTAATCACGCTTACCCTCAAGTTGGTGTTTATGGGGAGCAGACATATGTGAAGCCATGGAGCGGACTGTCAAAGGTGGCCCGCCTGGTGGCTCCTCTAGGTCCTTCCTATGGGTTGGTTCACCAGCTGAGCTCCATCTGTCATGAAACAGCTTACAGAACAAGAAGCCTGCTTCCCACTGAGCCTGAGACCTCCATAGCAAGCTTGCATGTGAGGCTTCTGTGCTGGCCCCTTCTCCCAGAATTTTTGGCAAAGAAGGCCAAAAAAAAGAAAAAAAAATCGCTTCGGTGGAAATTATTTATTTAGTTTTAATGGGGCAAAGCCAGATCTCAGAGAGACGTCTCAAGTAAACAGGATCACTCCACACAGTCCTGTTGGAAGGCAGACTTCCCGTGACCCCCAGAGTTTTAACAAGCACCAGAGAAGTTATATTTATAGAAACCCTGTTAATTTTATCCTCTCTCCCTACATTTAATCCCAACTACAACAAATGCGGGGACATCTGACAGTCACCCCAGATAGATGAGCCAGTGACCATGTGCAGATGCAGGGGCTGAGATTCCTGTGGTGCAGTGTGGCTGGTCCCTACTGCGAAGAAGCTGCAAACATAACCCGTAGACACCAGACGTGTCTTTTGGTTAAAGTTTCCTGGAAAGTTTTGAAGTCATTTCTGACCACAGCATCTTTGGAGAGGACCTGGAGGGCTGGAGGCCCTGGGCTTTGCACATCTCCTCTTGAGCAAGCTGTGCCCCTGTATAAACAGCTGCATGTTAGCTCATGCACTTCATGGAAGCAGGCTCTGGCTGAGGCCCCTCCTTGTAGTAAAGTAACTATTGGAGATTCCCCCCACTTAAGGCCTTTCTGGTCTAGGTAGAGCTGGAGGACTAGAGGAGATTTCCAAGGGTGGGGAGAGCAAGGATGCAGATGCCCAGGAATGGAGAGCACATGGATGCTGGGGGTACACAACAGGGGTTCCTGGTGGGAAGGACATCAGAAGGGCATGTCTGACAATAATAGTCATTGGTGACCATGGGAAAGTCATCTACAGAGTTTGATTGTCCCTCCCCTCACCTCCCTTCCCTTCTCTCCCCTCCTTTCCTTTCTCCCCACTCCTGCCTCCCTTCCTCTCTTCCCTTTCACTTCTCTTTTCTCCTTCCTCCCCCCTCCCCTCCCTTCTCTCCCTTCTCCTTCTCTGTTGTTCCCTTCCCTTTCTTTCCCTTCCCTTCCCCTTCCTTCTCACCCCTTCCTTTCTCCCCATTTCTCCCTCCCCTCCCCTCCTCCCCTTCCCTCCCCTCCCTCCCCTCTTACTTCTCTTCTCTCCCCTTCTGCCCTCTCCCTGTGTGGTTGTACAGAAGCCAGAGGTCAGTGTGCAGAATCCTTTTTAATTGCTTCTTTACTTTACTTTTTAGGACAGATTTTCTTAATGAATCTGGCTCCCATTGATTTGGTAAGATAAACTGGCCAGCAAGCCCCAGGCATCCTTCTGTCTCTCCCTCCCTAGCACTGAGATTACTGGCATGTACCACTTGGTCTGGCTTCAATGTGGATGCTAGGATCTGAATTTAGGTCCTGATGCTGTATGTCAAGCACTTTCCTGATTGAGCCATCTTACCTGGTTTTGCTTTTCCTTTCTATTTTTGCCTGGGGGCTCTGGGGATGTTAGTGCTATAATACATGTATATTTCTGTTAACAGAAGTTGATACTGGGGCCATCTGAGCTAAGCATGTCCACTGGCCTGGAGTCTGGATATTAGAATGCAGTAGAGTGACCCATGGAGGTAAGAAGACTGCTTGGGGTCACATCCCAGAAAGGCAAGATGGCGAGTAAGTATAACTCATTAGTAATGTGCTATCTCTTCTAAGGTCCCCTTAGGACATCAGCACTCCTTGAAGCCAGGAGTCCTATCCTCAGGACCTTTCTTGGAGGTGACCCTACCCTCCCACTATTACCCTTCTCTGGGGACCCACATCTCCAGCACGTCTCTCTATTTTCCTTATATTTCAGGATCAAACACCTCAGAACAAGCTTGGCTTGGAGCATCTTGGGAAGCGCAATGAATCAGAGTGGCCTCTTCCAAAGCTTCTTGGATGAGTCCAGTTCTCCAAAGAGCCCAGGTAAGATGGGATAATATATGTCTGTTTTATTATGTACACTTGTCCAATGACAAAGGCAGATTCTTTTTCTTTTCAACAAAGACAGTGAAAGGTAGAGAAGAGACAGGCAGAGAACTGGAGCACATTGCATGTCATCAGGACAAGCTTCCTTGTGAGAATTCTGCTTCCTGTGTCTTAAGCACCCAGGTAAGTGTATACAGGCTGTGGCTAAAGATACACTTCTTGGGGCTGGAGAGATGGCTCAGCGGGTAAGAGCACTGACTGCTCTTCTGAAGGTCCTGAGTTCAAATCCCAGCCACCACATGGTGGCTCACAACCATCTGTAATGAGATCTGATGCCCTCTTCTGGTGTGTCTGAAGACAGCTACAGTGTACTCACATATAATAATAAATACATCTTAAAAAAAAAAAAAGATACACTTCTTACTCTGAGTCATATTGAAAATGTGAACAGAGTTATTTTATGTGAGACAATCTGATTTCCTCATTTGAGGAAATGCCTTTAAAACAAATGCCTTCTGACAGTGGCCCTGAGCCCAGGAGCCCAGGAATACCTCCTTGATTAGATGAGTCATGGGACTGTGTCCAGCTCACAGTCATGTTGATGCCAGACATATTCTGATACCAGCTCTTAGCTTGCTGGCCCTAAGCCTCTGAATCCCATTTCCTAACCCTTGACACAGTGGGATGGCTCCCAGAGCTCCAAGCATCCTGTGCTCACCTGGCTTTTGCTATCTTTGATAGTTCTCACAGAACTATTGGGCATCTTTTCTGTAGGGGAAGGAAATGGGTCCCATAGCTGGAGCTATTCTCAGGACCCCTCTTGGAGACAGACCTAAACTTCCACTATTATCCTTCTCTGGGGACCCACATCTCCAGCATCCTGGGGGGTGGGGTGGAGATAGGGCACTTCTCTCTAGACTCCTTATATACCAGAATCAAACACCTCAGAACTAGCTTGGCTTGGAGCATCTTGGGAAGAGCAATGAATCAAAGTGGCCTCTTCCAAAGCTTCTTGGATGAGTCCAGCTCTCCAAAGAGCCCAGGTAAGATGGGAAAATATATGTCTGTTTTATTATGTACACTAATATACAATTATTGAGAAATCTACAATTCTCATTCTGTCTGAGTGAGAGAAAAAGGAGAGGGGAGGGGTTAGGCTGTCAATCATGAAGCAAGTTTGAACTGAGTGAAGGAAATGCAGAGGTGTTGGGTGGGTTCCAATCTGGTGCTAAAGGCAAGTTTGGTCATGCAGAAGGGGAGTCTTTGAGCTCACCTTGGTTGTACAACAATCCAGTTCCTATTCTACTCCATGCTGACTGGGGAGTGACTAGATGTAGCAAGGTTGAATGATACTTAGTAGTGTTCTGTAAAAGTTGCAGTGGGATTGGGATAGCTTGTTCATCATGCTTGCCTCTCTTAGAGCATGAGTTTGATATCTCAGAATCCATGTAGAAAAAGCTGTGTTTGTAATTCTAGTGCTGTGGAGGCTGGGTAGTTCCTGGGGTTAGCTGACTAGTTGGCCTAGCCTTCTAGGAGTGTCAGGTCTGTGTAAAGACTCTCAAAAAAAAAAATGGACAGCCCCCGAGGAACAACATCCAAGGTTGTCTTCTGTCCTGCACACCTGTGTGCACACAAGAGTGAACATGGCCCCCCTTTTCTCCCTCCCTCTTTGTCGCTCTCCCTTCCACCCCCACCTCACACACACACTAGTTAAAGTATGCAATTTTCTTTTTTTCAGGATTATAATCCTTATCATGATTATAAGGAAAGGCAGTAAAGTCCTCACTCTAGAACAGTAACAGAAAAAACACCCATAGGAAGGAGGCAGGGAGGTCTTCCTGTTAGTGTGGCTATGGATGGCCCTGGTCAGTAAGCCCTCTGGAACTTGGGTCTGTGGGGTACAAGTTTACAGTCACATTATCTGACTGGTTTGTTGTCTAGCCACATTGTCTCTTGCTTGAAGACATTTCTTCCATGGGCAAGACCTTCCTGGTGGTCATAGGTGATTTGAACAAGAATGAACAAGAATGGTGCCCTTAGGTTCATATATTTGAATGTTTGGTTTCCAGTTAATGGAACTGTTTGGGAAGGATTACTAGGCGTGACCCTGTTGGTGTAGGTGTGGTCTTGTTGTAGGAGGTGTGTCACTGGATTAACCCAGTCTCTCTTTCCCTTTCTCCCCCTCTTTCAATAGATCTCTGTCTCTACTTCTATCTCTATGCTTGATGCTTGATATGAAGCTCTCAGCTAACTGCTCCAGCACCATGACTGCCTGCTCTCCATCATGATGATCACAGACTGATCCTCTAAAACTATCAGTCCCCAATTAGATGCTTTCTTTCTTTCTTTCTTTCTTTCTTTCTTTCTTTCTTTCTTTCTTTCTTTCTTTCTTTCTTTCTAGAGTTGCCTTGGACATGTCATCTCTTCACAGCAATGGAACTGTAACAGATACACTAAGGAAGGTAACCAGCCTATGGATGATGTCGCTGAAAATGCAGCCAGTGGGCCCCATGGCTGGAGACAGCCAATAGGGCAGAGCTGTGACTGGGCATTATTGGGTTCTGATGGGCTAATTTCAGCAGGGTTCTCTCTAGTGTTACTGTGGGTGGCATGTTTCCCTGGGAATTGATGGAGTCACCTCCCCTGCAAGGAAGCAATGCACAGCTCATGCCCACAGTGCATGTGGGAGAGGGCATTCCAGTTCCAGGGGGTTGTTCTGCCCCATGGCAGGGCAGAGACTCCATGGCATAGCTTAGGTCAGCTAGAGTCTCCAGAGGTTCCTTCAAAGAACCAGTCTTGTTGCTGCTCCTGAGTTTGTGTGGGCTAATTCCATGAAGCCTCCTGACATCTAGTGTGACTCAAACAGGGAACTGTTTAACTACATCTGTATTTCCTAAGGTTAGAAAGTTCACTGGAGCCTTAGGCTTTATGGGTAAAGATTCTTGTGAACTATCTTTTACCATTAGTCCCCCCCATCTGCCTTCTCACTCCATACCCCTGCCAAAAATCTGAGCTCTCAGGTACTGTCTGATGCCTGCCTCGCCTTCAGGGTCCCTGGGAAGGTGTCTTTATTTACCCCAAGTTCTTCAGCCATGGACCCCTCCTCACACTAAAGCTGCATGTACCTCGGGCTTCTGCATATATTGCAAAGTGGTTTCAGGTTTCCAAGGTTACAAAGGCTGTCCAGGGAAGTCTCTTGTTCTCAGGTCCCACAGTGAGTGGCTTCCTTGCAGCTGCCCAGGGCAGTGATGGAAGTCGGGACACAGAGGTGCTGAGCCGTTTACCCCGAAGGTCTTTTCAGGTTGTACTATCAGGGATGTGACTGACATCGGTCTTCTGGGCCAGGCTGTAGACTAGGGCAGGCTTGTACACTGTCTTCAGAGCCTCTCTGCCTTGGTCCCTTCTAAATTCAAATTCCTTTGCCTGTCAAAGACCAGGGGAAATGATGTTAGGTATTTCAATCTGAAATATCTTACCATAAGTGTTCTGTTTTGTGTGGGTATGTAGTGCGTTTTGGGGGTGGGGGCAGGACATACATGCCACACAGACTGTGCCAGATTTAAACATTGGGTCCTCTCACTATCTGTTCCCTTGGGACAGGGCCTCTCCTTGAAGCTGGACCTAGGCTGGCAACCAGCAATACCTAGACATGCTGCTGTCTCCACACTGTACAATGCTGGGGTTACAGGCACATGACTCACCCTGGCCTTTCACGGGAGTTGGCCATTCTTACCCATGTGTCTTAGTCAGGGTTTCTATTCCTGCACAAACATCATGACCAAGAAGCAGTTGGGGAGGAAAGGGTCTATTCAGCTTACACTTCCATACTGTTGTTTATCAACAAGGAAGTCAGGACTGGAACTCAAGCAGGTCAGAAAGCAGGAGCTGATGCAGAGGCCATGGAGGGATGTTTTTGACTGGCTTACTTCCCCTGGCTTGCTCAGCCTGCTCTCTTATAGAACCAAGACTACCAGCCCAGAGATGGTCCCACCCACAAGGGGCCTTTCTCCCTTCATCACTAATTAAGAAAATGCCTTACAGCTGGATTCATGGAGGCATTTCCTCAACTGAAGCTCCTTTCTCTGTGATAGCTCCAGCTGTGTCAAGTTGACACAAAACTAGCCAGTTCACCCACGTGAGCATTCCTAGCTATGGAACCATCTCCCATTAGCCAATTCGTCTTATTTGTCCTGAGTGAATACCAGGCTAATAGGTTGTAGGGAAGGCAAAGGGTCCCTGGGAGAGGGTCTCCTCAGTTGCACACCAGCCGTTTAAATTGATTGTATTATGCGCTGACTGCCCAGATGAGAGAGGGAAGAGGCTAGGTCCAGGTGAGGCTGTCTCATCCTCATTTGGGGGAGGTGGGAGTGGGTGTCAAGATTGAGCACAACCTAGGCAGTGTGACAGATGGCCTTGCCAAACAGCTGTATCCACTTTGATCCTGTTTGCTTGAGACAGTCTCATTATGTCTGTCCTTGAACTCTTGGTGATCCTCCTGCCTTAGTCTATTGGGCACCGAGATGACAGGCCTGTACCACCATGCTGGATTTCTAGGCCAAAGCTTTCAGATACCAATTAAAGACAAGACTCCACTCTCTCTAGCTGCCCCTGTCCCCATTGTCCCATCAGAGTGACAAGACCAGGCCTAGTGGGGCATGCCGACACCACCAACACTCAGGAGCTTTGGGCTAGAAGATCAAGCTTTCAATGCCAACCTTGGCCTTAAACTCCGTAGGGAATCTGAGGCCAGCCTGAGCTATGTGAGACCTTGCCTTTAAAACTGAAAAACAAAACAAAAAGACCCAACACAGACACACACACACACACACACACTCTTCAGATTTTCAGATTCCTTCCCACCCCATAGCTTAGCTTCCCAAGTGAGACCCTCAGAATCCCAGACAGGCAGAGTCATCTGGGGACAGTGGAAGTGGCATGGGGTTGGGGGTTTGGGGTTTGGGGTTTGGGGTTTGGGGCTGGGGGATGGGGGCTGGGGGTAGGAGTAATAAGGTGGGAGAGGGGTACACCTTTCCAGCAATCAAAGCTGCCATTGTTCCCAAAGAGCTAACCAGAATACCAAGCTTGCAATTAGCAGGGAATAATGGGGTGTGATGGGCGGAGAAGAAGGAAGGGCTGGAACTGATTTCAGCCTTACAGGGAGAAGCTGCCTGCTGATTCCATTCCTCCTCCCTCCAGTGTGCTGCTAGCAGAATCAGTAGAGCAGAAATCCTTTGGGGGCGGGGCTGTACTGGAGGGAGCAATCTGTCTTTGAATAATTTAAACACTGCAGTGCCGCCAAACTAAATGGAGCTTGTCAAATGTTACACCTCTGTGAGCTGCACCCCTTGTACCCACAGGTGGAGGGATATTAGCTGTAAAGCTGACTGGGCTCAGAGAGCCCCAGAAACCAGGGCTGTGAGCTCCTGAACGGAAGGGGGTGACTGGTGGGGGAGGGGAGGGTGTGTGTGGCTGGCTCTGAAGCCTAGACTAAGAAGCAAGCATCTGAGTGTATCCATTGAACACCTACTGTGTGCAGACCTGACAGCCCCTTTCCACAGACTACTCCCAGCAACCTTTACCACAGTTCTACAACACGTTGCTTTAGCATGGAATTCTTTACCCTTTTGCCTCAGTTTCCTAGGTGCTATGATTCCGTGCATGCACCATCATACCTAACTTTATATGCCGTATTCTTTTCTTTTCTTTTTAGATTTATTTGTGTTTACTGGTATGTTCATGTCTATAGTGATGTGTGTCCTACCTGTGCGGGTGCCCACAGAGGCCAGAAGATGGGGTAGGATGACCTGGATCTGGATTTGCAAGGTAGACGTGAGGGCTGGGAACTGAACTTGGGTCTTCAGGACAAGTGGGGCACATTCTTAATTGTTACACCGGCTCTCCAGCTCTGTGTTCAGTGTTAATAGGTAAAGACGGCCTTCTTATCTTTATCACTGTTGGACGCCCACTGTCCTGAGTGTAGGGATTTTGTTCCTCTCTTCTTAAAACATTTATTATTTATTTATTGTGCATGTGCGTGTGTGTGTGTGTGTGTACAACTTGCCTGAATTGCTTTTCTCCTTTTACCACGTGAATCCTAGGAATTGAACTCAGGTCCTTAGACTTGGCACCAATCCCCTTTTCCCACTGAGCCATTTTGTTAGCCCTGGTTCCTCTCTGGTGCAGTGAAGAAGTCTAATGGATTAGCTCTACTCAGAGCTCAAATACTCTCACTCGGATCAGTCCCCAAACCTATCTCTTCACTGCCTTCTGCTGAGGTGACTCTGGGTTCAGATTCCTTGAAACAGTTAAGGGATAGCAGCTACCTGACCCTCTTAGGCCCAAGCATAGCCAGCACAAACTGCTTTGCTCTAAAGTCTGAGCAGGACCAGTCTCCATCGCTGGACACATGGGAATAGCAAGGACTAAGTTTACTCTCTCATTAAGCAAATGAAAACCAGTACAGGCACATTAACAGGCTTTTAGACGAGGAGCAGCAGGCAGTGTAGGACAGGGACTTTGGAGAGAAGGGTTGCTCTGCCCTGTTTACTTGGGAGACCTTGGGCATCTGCAGTAGGGCAGCCCATGGGGAGCCTGGTGGAGAGGCACATGGAGGAGATGGCTTGGGAATTTCAAAGGGTCAAGGTAGCCAGAGCTCAGAGCAGAGCGTAGGTGAGGAGAGCTACTGAGAGCCCTGCAGAGCCATCAGGCTCTCCTCTGTCCTCTAGTAGAGACCAGAGGAACACATTTGTGCAAGGAGCTGCATGGGTCTCAGGGAAGGAGCCCTCTGACGGACTGGGCATTGTCAGAGGCCTCACAGATCAAGAGTAGTTCCTCTGATGCACGGGCACCGCAGAAGTCATGGCTATGGTTGTGAGGATTAGTTCATTTTGCCCTGCACTTGAGGCTGCTCTGGTCCCAGTGGGTCTCATTCAAGACTTGAAAGGAATAGATTGCTTTTCTGTCACTCATCTGGTCCCCAGAATAAAAGTTCCAGAACAATAAAAAACACAGAATCCCAAAAGGCAAAACTCACACAGCCAATTAACAATCAGAGTGCAAAGCTGGAATGGGGCACACCTCTAATTGTAGAACTTAAGAGGCTGAGATAAGAGGATTATGAGTTCAAAACCAACCCGAGGAGTATAGCAAGCCCTTTACCACAATCAATCAGCCAATCAATGAACCAATGGAAAAGCAAACAAACCAAAACAATTACCCCACAGTCAAAAAGAGGGTCTTGGAAGATGGCTCTTTAGGATCCAACTTTACATCCTCAACTCCTATGTAATATCAGGTGTGGTGTTGTGTGTCTAATGCTGGGGAGGTGGAGACAGGAGCTTGCTGGCCACCAAGTCTAACACTCACTGAGCTCCAAGTTCAGTGACAGATCGTATCTCAGAAATAAGGTGGAAGGGCTGGAGAGATGTCTCAGCAGTTAAGAGCACTGGCTGCTCTTCCAGAGGACCTGGGTCCTTCCCAGCACCCACGTGGTGGCTCACAACTGTCTGTAACTCCAGTTCCAAGGATCCAATGCCCTCTTCTGAACTCTACAGGCATCAGTCATGCATGTGGAATATAGACAGACATGCAGAAAAACACCAGTACACATAAAAGAATTAAATAAAAATAAACTAAGTAGAAAGGTGATTGAGAAAGACACTGGATGTCAACCTCTGGCCTCTCCATATGCACACACATGCACACACACACACACACACACACACACACACCAAGGGAGGAAGCGCAGTCACTTATAGGCACACACAGAGAGAAAATATACACATACAGAAAATAAATCCATAAAAAGTAATTAAGAGGGGGTTGGAGAGACGGCTCAGTGGTTAAGAGCACTTGCTGCTCTTGCAGAGGATCTGAGTTCAGTTCCCAGCACCCATGTGGCAGCTTACAATCATCTGTAACCCCAGCTCCAGGGCATCCTATCCCTTCTTCTGGCCTACATGGGCACTGCAGGGTAAAGGAAACAAAACAATCAGCACATATCCAAAGAAGCAGGAAACTAGAACGCATGATGAGCAGAAACAAGTCCAGAAAGGACACAGCGGTTAGGATCCACACCACAAGCACAACTGCTGCTGTCCTTTCCACATGCAAAGAAGGCAAAGAAAGAGCAGGCGCACTAGATAAATACAGGGAAGATTTTTTAAAAAGACCCCAAATCCCATATAAGATGGGAGGAATGAACTAACAAATCATTTGTCACATGAAAGACTGGGCGGGGAAATCACAGCTTAGACACTGCAGGGAAAAAAGGAGTGAACCTGAAGAAGTCATAATGGAAGCTGTCCAAACTGAAATGGAGTGGAGTTCGTGAGAAAGCAAAGGTATAATACTGCCAGCACCAAACTAGGACAGCTGCTGAACACACACTGGAGGAAGTCTCGAGAGGAGACAGATGCACAGGGTCTTTGTCTTGTGTGCTGCTTCCATTGGAGAGGTCTGACTGAAGACGATCACTTACTGGATGCTGCTATTGCATTATGTCCTTGAATTTCTTCTGCCTGTGGCATTACTGTATTGGTAGCATTCATAGTAAGGAGATGCTACTGATTCTTAGGACTATGTTGTGGATCTCTTAAGTGCAGGTATCTCTCCTTATAAGCTTTCCTTTCACGATTGTGAACTTAATCACTACCCTCACATAGCAGATGAGGAGACAGACATATAGAGTCACCCTGTCTCATAAAAGCAGAGCAGGGCCAGCCAGGTGTCTTGGGTGATTCTGTTTAAGTGTGTAAATTAGACGGTTTTGTGAGCAGTCAGGATACTGAACAGACCCAGGAGTGTGGATAGGAACATAGCTCTGGTTCCATCCCATAGTTAACGTGTGGGAGTGGCCAACCTATTTCTACCTCAGGGCTCACATTTCTGTCCTATGAAGTAAGAATGTTAGAGCCAATTAGAATCACTCATACTGGTTTCCATCACGTGTGCATTCCTTTCCTCGGGGGCTTATCTCATTTATGTGAGGGCCATCCTGGTGGTGTAGCTCTCTAGGGACCAATTCGCTATTCCTAGCTGGGGCCACAGGGAACCAGTCTTCATGTTGGAAAAAAATGCAATTTGGAGTATCCACAAAACCTCAAGTGCCAATATCAAGGTACTGGGTACTTATGGTGGTTTGAACAAGAATGTTGCTCCCATAGGCTCAGATGTTTGAACACTTGGTCCCAAGTTGGGGTCGATGTTTAGGCAAGCTGAGGAGGTGTGGGCTTGCTGGAGGAAGTGTGTTACTGCGGGCAGGTTTCCCTCTGCTTCCAGCTTGTGGTTCTAGATGTCAGTCCTCTTCTTTCTGCTCTGGCGGCCACACCTGCTGCTTGCTGCCATGCTCCCCTGCCTTGAGGGATTCAGCATCCTAGAACAGTAAGCCAAAACAAATCCCTTCTTCTAGGAGTTACCTTGGTCATGCTGTTGGATCACAACAATAGAAAAAAATAGCTAAGATAGCAGTACATGTGTTGGATGACTCCCTGGGACACATAGCCAGGTTAGGTAACAAAGGCTGAAATTTTGTTTGTTTGTTTTTGTTTTTTTTTTTTCAGGAGATTGTAAGAAGATGACCCTGAACTTGGAGTATTTGAAGGGATGGTAAGTATTGCCAGGGGTCTCTTTTTGCCATTCAAATTGTCGTGACTTGGCATGCAGCCTCCACTAAGCCAGAAATAACCAATCATGTGACCAAGTCTCGAAGGACTTGAACACAAGCCATAGACACCTCGATGTGACTCTCCACTTTCCTATCAGCAGGAGCTCAGCAGCTGCCATCACCCTCAGAAGAGAACTGCTGTCGCCTCAGTGCCCCTAACTTGCAGGTTCTCATAATAGCATATGTCCTCCAAACCACTGTGTACTCTACACTAAAACACTTTGAAGAGAAGTGCAGAACTCACCACACAGCATCACTACTTCCAAAGGTACCTCTGACAACTCTCTTCCCACAGAGTCAGAACTGCATCACAATATCCACACATGTCTGATCGCTTCACAGAGCACCCCACCACCACCACCACCATTCTGCATTCCAGTTTCTACAAATGTCTCAACTCCAGGGTTCAGTCTGTGGCCATGTGTATCACCTGGCAATATGAATTTGCTCAAGATGAGAATCAATGGTCCCAGGTAATCTCCAGGTCTTGCTGTCTGGGTTCCTCTGGCTGTTTCCCCCATGGAACCTTTCAGCTTTCTGCTGTGTCCCTGTCTGCTCTTCCTTTCAATGGAGGGTATGGAGCACTGGGGTGCAGGGGAGCAGGGGCCCCTTACTTTAGTCTGAAGTCAGAGTTTCCAGGACATGTCTCCTGAGATAGTTTTGAAGAACGGATGAGCATTATACCAGCCAAAGAAGGCAAGATGCACATCCCAGGCAGAGAGAAGACCCAGGTAGAGACATGAGTACAGGACACAGCAGGATGGTCTCAGCAGGGCAAGCAGGCCATGTGAGAGTGTGAGTGTGTGTGAGTATGAGACAGAAGAGTGGCCTTAGGGAAGCAGAGTGTTCTCTGAGTGAACTTGGACTTTAGTTGGAGAGTAATAGGGACTTACTGAGAGATGTCAAGAAGAACACAGCAGGTCAAGTCTACGTGTTAAGGGGCTCATGTTGGTGTACTGGGCCAAGGAGGGATGATGTAGGGAGGTGAACCATCCAGCCAGGAGGATCATTCACAACTGATGAAGCTGGGGTTTGGGCAGTAGAAAGGAATGGCTGGACCTGAAATAAGGAGGCCCTATTGGTTTTTTTTTGGGGGGGGGGTGAGTGGTGAGGGAGGACATAAAGACCATTTGTGGATGTCTGACACAGATCACTAGACGGATGCTTGTGCCCTTTATTAAAGGGAGGGAATGGAATGTGAGAAAGAGACCAGGGTGGCCGGGACTCATTCTTAGAAATGTCTTATGTTTGGTGTCTGAAGAGCCTTCATTACAGCTTCCTCACTGGGGTTGGGTAGGTTTAAGTTAAGTGTGCTGGTTGGCTGCTCAGGTATGTATGCCTGAGCTCTGAGGACATAAGGAAAGCACACATGTTGCCAGAAGATAAATAGCAACTGTCATTCTGAGAATCACTGGAGTCACCAAGTCATAGATAGAAAAGAGCTATGGGCTGATGGTGGCAGAGTGGCCCGAGTCAGTAGACAGAGGAAGGGTACAGAGTACTGTGGCCAGAAGCTGCTGGGGAGAGTTTTAAGAACATATAGAGATTCCCAGCATTCCATTCTAAAGATCCAAGGAGTCAGGTGGCAAATAGCACCATAAATTGGAGAACGGGAGGGAGGTCACGAGTGTCATCTGCCAATGTCATTTGGCTTAGAAGGAGGAAAAGAGTGGTGCCCTTGGGTCAGTCTTCCAGCCTGGGCACTTCGTCCCAGAAGGAGAGGTGCAGAGAGACTAAAGCAATGGGGTAAAAAATACCTCAAGTTAAAATATTGGAACCAAGCAGTTGTCACGCCAAAACTGTTGACCCAGCCACATGTTTGTCCTGGAAGCCAAGCCTCTCATGTACTCCTTGAGAGTCATGGGGGCCCACTAAGCCTGTGTCCTTCCTTCCAGAAGACCCCACAGATTGGAATAGAGCGGCTCTCCCACCTTGAGTGCCTGCTGTTCCTCAGCCTGTCTCCCTCTCCAGCATCTGAGCACCTCTGTGTCCTGCCCCCAACCCCCGCTCCTTCAAGCTCAGCACTTTGGAATCTCTCTCTCTATATATCAGCAAAAGACATGACACCCAATAATATTGATCCAGATCACTATGTTTTTTACTGCCCAATTTTCTCTCCCACCCAACTGAGGTATTTCTGAGTCAAAATAGACATTTTGGGGTTGGATATTTTTTGTATTGTTGTAGTTTGTTTTTATTTGTTGACCTAGGGTCTCACTGTAGAACCTTAACTCCTCCTCTTCTACCTCATCCTCCTCAGTGCTAGGATGACAAGCATAAGCCGCTACACTCAGAAACCCACAACCAAGAGCCGGGTGTGGTAACACACACCTTTAGTCCCAGCAAAGGCAAGCAGATCTGTGAGTTTGAGGCCAACCTGAACTACAGACTGAGTGAGTTCCAGGACAGCCAGAGAAAGAAACCCTTTCTCAAAATATCAAAAAAGTAAATAAATAAAAATAGTCAAGTAAAAAAAGAAATAAAACCACAATGGAGCCCAGTCCCAAGGATACAGTTACAAAACAACTCCCACACCTAAGGTTCAGGGAACATTGGATAAAGGGAGGGGGGGGGTGGGAAGTTTGTTAAGAGACAAATCAGGGAGTTTGCAGAAACTGGGTCTCCTAGTAATGTCAAAATCTACACCCATAAAGTCTCAGTAACATGACTACTGAACAGCAACTGAACAAGGAAAACAATAGACAGGCAATGTGGGTTGAGGAAAACATGTAGGGGCTTCAACCCTACACACAGAACTACAGGCAGAGTGGGAGAAGCAGTCTTCCCCAGGGGAGAGAACACCAATTGGTTATCCAATACCAAATGGTCAGCCCTGCACACATGCACAGACGAGCTAACATTATACAGACAGAGCAGGTTACATTTAGGAATGTACATGTATATACATATATGCATGTAACAACTATTAATGAAAAAAGAGGACATGGATTTGAAAGGGAGAAAGGAGGGTTTGGATCAAGGAAAGGGAAGAGGGAAAATGATATAATTATAATCTAAAAAAGAGCAAAACAAAACCAAAAAACACCCACCCCAGATTCTGACTAAGATGGAGGACCAATGGAAAGAAGTCTTCAAGTCGGCCTTGAAGCCTCTGGGCTGGTTCTAAACACAGGCTGTTGGATCCTCAGACCCCTGAGTGCTGGGAGGATAGGTGTGGACCATTATGCCAGGCTTTAACATTTGTAGTTTAATTAAACTGATAGAGTCTCCTGTATCCCAGGCTGACCTTGAGCTTGCTATGAAACTAAATGTCCTTGAATGTCTGCTCCTCCTTCATCCTCCTCCGAAGTACAGCAATTATAGGCACATGTCCTCATTTTCACAACTATGAACTTAGGCCCGCTACATCCTTCCCAACTCATGGACACAGATACACACATACACAGACTGACTCACCGGCACACAGACTAACATATATAGTGACATATGCATACAGACATTGGCACATGTTCACAGACACATCGATGCACACACATATATATACACACACTGACACACACACACATGTATGACACATGCACACGCTGACTCACTCAGACACTGTCACACACACATTGGCATGCATGTGCACACGCTCAGAGGTCACAGCCACAGTGGTGGCTGTAGAAGTACCTCCAAAGTGCCTTTATTCTTCTTGTCCTTGCTTAGAGTCTATAGCATTTGGAAAATGTTAGGCGTAGGAGGCCTTTTAGTTTTGGGTTAGGCTAAAACTCCCTGCACATATTTGGAGGGTGTCCAGACCCTGTGAGCATGCTCACGAAGCAGATAACAGTGACCTTGTTGTCAGGGAGGATGGCCCACCGGGGCCAAGGAGCTGTGCTGGCTGCTGAGGTCACCTCTCCTCCCCACTGCACCTGGGCTGGCTCTGATGCCAAGACCCCATCCCCGCACTCAGCTCTCATCCTCTGGGCCTGTGTCCTTTGGTGGGAAGCAGGGCTCAGCTCTCTAGGAGGAGGCTGTGAGCAGAGTGCTGACCTTGCAGAGTCAAGGTAGAGAAGAGCCCGGCTCTCCCTGAAGACCTGCTGGCTGCTGGCCAAACTCCCCCCATTTAGCCTTCCAAGAAAAGCAAAGCAGGTCTTTATAAAATGGCCATTGGTTTCTTAGGACTTAATGTAACTCAGCCCAGCTCAGTAATATGAGGTCCAAGACTGGTGGCTCTGACTAAAACACACATGCTGTGTTTGTGTGTGTGTGAACTAATTCTCAAAGTTTGGAGCTAGAAATCCAGAGGTGCGATCATCAAACGATCCCTCTGCAGCCCCCTTTGGGTATCCTGTTGAGAGAGAAAGGTGATGGGGGGACTTGACACTCTACTGGTTCCTGTCTCTGTTGCTTCCTTGACTATTGAGCCACCCAGGTCAGGACTGAAAATCTTTTCCCACATGACAGTGCTTATTCTTTAAAAATATGTGTTTATTTACTTGTGTATGCACACATCTGTGAATGTGTGTGCATGTGTGCATGTGTGTGTGTGTGTGTGTGTGTGTGTGTGTGTGTGTGTGTGTGTGCGCGCGCACGCGCGTGCCTGCATACAAACTCCAGAAGATGATGTCAGGTATTCCCTTCTACCTCTGCCTATTCCTTTGTGGCTGGGTCTCTCTTTGAATCCAGGGCTTACATTTTTCTTGCTTAGGCTGAAAGTCTGTAAGCCCCAGAGATCTTCCTGTTTCAGCTCCCATCAGAGATGGGCTTATAGGCATCTCTGGGGCCACTTATCTTGCTGTATGGTTGCCAGGAGATCTAAACCCCAGTTCGCAAGGTGGTGGAGCAAGTACCCTTAACTGATGAGCTGCTTCTCCAACTCTGACTTTAAAAGCTGGCTCCCTACATTTAGTAAATACTCATGGAGAGACTGGCTGAGAGCTAAGGACTGCTGTGTGGCTGGCCACATAGTTGACGAGGTAGTGAAGGAAGATAACGGGAAGACATTAGTTGGCCACGGGTAGGGTGCTGGGCTTGGGGAAGGAACACATCTGGTGGAGAAGGTTACTCAGATGGGAGTCACATCCTCAAAGCACTTCAGACTTAGGCAAAAGAATGTACAAAGCTGTGTGACTCCTTGACTTGGGCAAGGGTGGGCGTCACCATACAGGTGGAGAGAGGGTTCAGGGACATCCAATGTCTTGGCCAGGGTTCAGAAGGCCTTGCTGTGGTGACTTGTGGAGGAGGAGGCAGGTGCTAGAGTTGACCCTGTGGCAACCAGGCAGGAGGCAGGGGGTAGAGTTGAGAGCTGGCCAGGCTTTCCTCTGCACGTAGCTCCTGGCTCCGCTCTGACAGCTCACCAATGGTTGGACGTCCCTCCCAGTGAGTCGGCACCTCTGCTGAGTGAGGTTTTCCTTTTCAGGGAACATTTGAGTGTTGTGCACAGGGTGGAATGCAGTGTTTTAGAAGAGGGAGATTTATACTCCTCAACTATTAAAAACACTGAATTTACGAAGTTCTTAGGCAAATGAATGGGACTAGGAAACATCATCCTGAGTGAGGTAACCCAATCGCAAAAGAACACACATGGTATGCACTCACTGATCAGTGGATATCAGCCCCAAAGCTCAGAATACCCATGAAACAATTCACAGACCACATGAAGCTCAGGAAGAAGGAAGACCACAGTGTGGATACTTCGGTCCTTCTTAGAAGGGGGAACAAAATACCCATGGGAGGAGTTACAAAGACAAAGTGTGGAGCAGAGATGGAAGGAAAGGCCATCCAGGGACTGTCCCACCTGGCGATCCATTCCATATACAGTTACCAAACCCAGACATAATAATGAATGCCAACAAGTGCTTGCTGACAGGAACCTGATATAGCTGTCTCCTGAGAGGCTCTGCCAGTGCCTGACAAATACAGGGGTGGATGCTTGCAGCCAACCATTGGACTGAGCACAGGGTCCCCAATGAATGAGCTAGAGAAAGGACCCAAGGAGCTGAAGGGGTTTGAAGCCCCATAGGAGGAACAACAATATGAACTAATCAGTACCCCCAAAGCTCCCAGGGACTAAACCACCAACCAAAGAGTAACCAAACCAACATGGAGGGACACATGGCTTCAACCACATATGTAGCAGAAGATGGCCTTGGTGGTCATCAATGGGAGGAGAGGCCCTTGATCCTGTGAAGGCTCAATGCCCCAGTGTAGGGGAATGCCTGGACCAGGAAGCGGGAGTGGGTGGGTTGGGAGCAGGTGGAGGTGGGAAGGGATAGGGGGGTTTCAGAGGGGAAACCAGGAAAGGGGATAACATTTGAAATGTAAATAAAGAAAATATCTAATAAAAAATAAAAACATCCTTTGGGGGGGAAAGAAAAGAAAAAGAAAAAAGAAAAATGTTAAAATAAAACCCTCAAAAAAAAATAGAAGAGGGAGATTTAACATTTGATCTTCCTCCTGGTCTCGATCCTATCACCAAGTGACATGAGCCCTGTAGTAACCATAATCACAGCCAGCTCACACCACTTGGCCCCTGAAAGCTGGAACCTCTCCCACATGGGCTCTCAAGGCTGTACTCCTGGACTGGAGCACGGAGGTCTGTGTCACACATTATGAGGAGGGCACATTTACTGTTACTGACCACCACCCCTCCAGAGTTCAGGTTATCACATCTACCCTCCACTGTGACGCTGAGAAGCCTGGAGCTTTGGCTTCTGTGTTGACAGTGACTCTCAGTTTTGTTCCGCAAGTGGCAGAGGAAAACCAATGCTGCCTTTTCATTCCATGGGGCTGCAAAGAAACTTGAATATATGAGTATTATTGGCATATGTTATTACTTGTATATGATGATGGGCTCATTGTATTCATTGTGATACTTTCATACAGATATCTGATGTATTTCAATTATATTTCTCCCCATCCATATTACCTTCTCTGTTTTTAAATTAAGAGCTCTATTTTATATGTATGGGTGTTTTGCCTGCACTTGTCTGTGCACCACATGTGTGCAGTGCCTACAGAGGTTGAGAGAGGGTGTCAGACCATCTGAATCTGGAGTTACAGGTGGTTCTGAGTCACCATGTGGGTGCTGGGAACCGAACCTGGGTCCTCTGGAAAAGCAGCCAAGGTCACTTAAGCCCAGAACTACCTCTCCAGCCTCCACCTTCTCTTGGCCCCTCCCATCCCCGTTAATCTTTCTCTTTTCAACTCATTCCCTTATCATTCCACATCCTTTTGTGTGTGTGACTCAATGAGTTTCCGCCCGGAGGCTTACAAGAACATGACCTTACAATGGCCACATCACTGGAGAAAGTCACCCTTCCACCCCTAAGGACATTGGTTGCCAATAGCACTTTAGGGAAAGGTGTGAGTTCCTACTTGAAGATATATTTCCAAAAAGTTACTATGGAGAACTTTTTTTTTTTTTTTAAATTTTGAGGAGACAGTGTGCTACTTGGGATATTGACCAGGTAGAGAAACACACTGGCTCTGCCCACCTTCTGGAAGCCCCAGCTGCTCGTCAAGCTGCCTTGTGGCCTACCAAATAAACTCCAGAAGGACTTAGCTTTCAAGGTGAACTGTTCTCCTAAGATTGCTCTACTGGGCCCAGAGATAGGCTGGTAGGATGCATTTCTCTTTTCTGGGACCTCTGGAAGAAAGAAAGGGGATTGGAGGGTGTGTGTGTGAAGTAGGGGGTCAGGTTATTAGGGGTGGAGGGAAGGGAACTGTTTGATTAATGGGTGTCCTGTGAACCTGCACATTTGCCCAAGGCTGCATTCCTGGGCTTTCAAACTCAGGGCAGTTTGATAAGCTGAGACCAAAGTCCCCTTTCCTCCCAACAAGGAGAGCAAACAGGGCCACTCACTAATCCCAACCCTGGCCTCCAGGGCCGTTTCTCAGCAACCAGTCTGCCAAGTGGCCTTTCACAGGCCAATCAATGAGGCAGCCCTCGTCTTCTGGGAAACGGTGGCCAGTTCGTGGTATAGCCTCTTGCCTGAGAGGAGGGGTCTGAGGAAGGAGGTCATGGCTTACAGAGCCTGGGCATTGATCTGAAGGCCCTTGGTTGCTGAGCACTTGTCATCAAGCCAACTTTCCTTCCCCTGGAGTTCTCCATAAGACACTCCTTCCCCTCCTCTTCCGGCAGCAGTTCTGCCGGAGCAGCCGCTTATCAGCAGGCCTCTTTCCATCCCTCAGGGCCTCTCTGAATGTTCTTTCCAAGCACCTGGCCTACTTCTTTCTCATTTAAGGAGGCTTTCTTGCCTCTCAAGCCTATGTGAGGCCCCTGCAGCCCATGTGGGACCCTTCCTCCTTGGGCCTCCTCTGGCTCCCAGTGTCATGGCTCAGCGCTCAGGAAACACTATTTCCCACTCTATCTGTGTCTGGATTTAGTATCACCAAGTCCAGAGGAAGAGCTTTGAATGCAGGGCTTAAAGTTGGGGTGGTCCCCCAGAGGAGGGCACACTGCTAACTTTGGCAGCATCAGACTAAGGAAGTGGGCATGCAGCAGAAGGGCAAGGGGTGGGAAGATTCCAGGCTGAAGGAACCAATCAGACAGATAGAAGGGAAGGCTGTTCGACATGGAAGACAGCCCAGAGTTAGGGAAAATAGCTGTTTCTCAGAAGTCCCAGGAGATGTCTTTGGGGTTGTGTCCAGCCTCGGCCAGCTCCCATTCGCCTGTCTAAGCATTCTTTCTTCTATTAGGGCCCATGCTCTGTAGCATGTTTTCAATTGTGTCCCTTATTCTCAACCAGAGATGATTGTGGCCATGATGGGCCCTAAGGGGACTTAGAGCTTCCTGTCTAGAGACTTGAGCAAAGAGTCATAGTTCCAATGTCAGATGTTTGACTCTGATGGGACCTAAAGTAGTTTGGGATTGAATTTACACATGGAGGGGCAAGGAGTAGGTCTGTAAGAGAGAAGGGCAGCTGGAATAGAAAGCACACAATGGGCCCATAGGCACTTTTACTCCCTATAGCCTTGGAGTCACTGAATTCCTGAGAGGAGATGCTGGGAACAGCTTCCTTGTGAATGGGAAACAGGCTTAGCGGTGCAGTGACTTCCCTCAGCACACAGGGTGAGTCAGTGAGAGAACCAAGCCTCATCATTATGCTGGAGCAGTTCCTGCCTTTGCCCAGAGCAGCAACATAGAGTCAGGCTCATCCACTCTCATCCCCAGATGCTGAATGGGCTGCTTTTAAGTGAAGAGGGTCCAGGTTATGACTCTTCCACGATCCAGGTCTTGGGGAAACCTGTTCCATCCATATACCTCACTTTGAAAGCATTTTGACAAAAAGAAAGAGAAGAAAAGAAAAAAAGAAACAGAGCTTTGGCTTCTCTTCTCTTCTCTTCTCTTCTCTTCTCTTCTCTTCTCTTCTCTTCTCTTCTCTTCTCTTCTCTTCTCTTCTCTTCTCTTCTCTTCCTCCCTCCCTCCCTCCCTCCCTCCCTCCCTCCCTCCCTCCCTCCCTCCCTCCCTCCCTCCTTCTCTCCAGTTCAAGTAGCCCATACTGGCTTTGAACTCATGGCCCTCTTGTCTCTGCTTCCCAAGTGCCAGGATTAAATGTATATACTATCATACCTGGTTTTTGTTTGTTTGTTTGTTTTGTTTTGTTTTACCTATCTGTCTGCATCTTGCTATCTATTCATTTTTCCCTCCAATCTACTACCTATCTATTCACCTACCCACATAACTGTGTTTCTAATTCACCCATCCAACCATCCACCCATCCATCCATTCATCCATCTACCCATCCATCTATCCAGTTGACATAGCTAGCCAATTGGCCACCAGCAGTTGTATTCTGAATCCTTTCATGTGTGTCATGGTGGCACTCACAGAACTATTCTTCAGTTCTGCCCACTGGGAGAGATAGATGTGGTAGATGTCCAGGTTTCTAAACTGCATGGCCCAGAGAGGCCATTCTCCTTAGTATGATTCCTGTGTGGAGAGGTTACAAATGCAGGCTCTGGGCTCTATTCAGAAGGAAAGAGCAGCCCCGATATCTGCTTTCCTAGCAAATTCCCAGAGGGGTGTGCTGGGTGATGCCTAGGTAGAATCTTGGATAAGAGTTTTTAGGAAAGCAAAGGTGGAAGCAGAGGTTGTAGGGAGGAATGAGGGAGGAGGAGAGAGGAAAGAAGAAGAAGGAGGAGGAGAAGGAGAAAGAGAAGGAGAAGAGGGAGAGGGAGAAGAAGAGGGAGGAGGAGGACAACAACAACAACAAAACACCACCAACAACAACAACAATGACAACCAGAGAGAATTCAGTGAAGCCTGAGATCCTGAGGGAAGACCTCCTCTGCTATCTCCTAGCAGTCCCTGCTGATGTCTGGGACTTTTAGGGAGAAAAAAAGCTGGGGCATCAAGCAGCTTTGGTAAGTTCCAAGCATCCTTTATGACAGGGAGGAACCTGCCAACATTGCCAGTGGACATTTTTTAGAGGCCGCTTTTAAGTGAAGAAGGTCCAGGTTATGACTCCTCCATGATCCAGGTCTGAAGACACAAAGGAAAAATAGTGAGGGTGGGACTGGGGAAGCTGCAGGCTTTAGCAACTGCCTGGCTCCAGCCTTCCTAGCACAATCTGATCCTCCAGTGTCATGTGCGCTCCTCGCTTTAAGCAGTGAGACCCACGACCTGCTGTAACAAGGGGGCTGCATCTTGGCTTCTCCCCATACCGCATGTAGGAGAAAGAAAGTCATTTTTGCATTACAGAGGAGAGTGTCATCTCACTCAAAGCCTTGCTAGGCCTGGATGTGATACTACAGAGACACTGTCACTAGGGTTCCAAGGCTCCCACCCGATATCCTGGGCAAGGTTGTGTGTCACCTCATTCTGCAGTTTTTCCTAACATTAGCAGCCTAGCTCTTACCCAGCAAGCCTTTCTCTCTCCAGCCCTGCTCAAGGCCCTTTCAGTAACACATCTTAGAACCCTGCCTCCCCAGCTTGCCCTTGTCCCCCACGCCACTTTCTCCCCCTTCCCTCAATAGTGTGTGAAAAGAAAAGGAATTCCTGTTATCCTCCGGCCTCCAGAAGGACAGGCCTCAAAGTGTGAACAGAAAGCGCTTGCCAAGTGTGCCCAAGTGGTTATTTTAATCGGGTGGAACAGCCCCCTCTTCATGGAAAATTTTCTACTCTAACACCTGCAGCATTAAAGGCGTCCTGGCTTCTTCTCCCCTGGGCTCCCAGGACTCACTCTCTCACCAGGGCAGGATGCCAGCTCAGGTAATTATTCTTGCCCTTCCTTTCCCCCAGCCCCCTTCCTTCCCAACCCACTCCCTGTCCCATGGGAGCAATTCTGTGCGATTTCTTGCTCTTTTGGTTTCCAGAGCAAGAGTGGTGCCTGCCTCCTCACCAAAGGCTTCTCTGGGGTTCCTGGATCAGGCTTGTCCCTGCCCTCTAGCTGTGTTCCTCTGCTTCCTTCCTATTTCATTTGGACAACACAAAAGACCTGGGTCTTGGTTTGTGTAGGACTGAAGTAATGTCTTTGTGGAATAAGTCCATGGGTGCCTTGCTCCTGAACACAAACCCTATCCACTTCATGCTTCTGACCTTACTGAATGGGGCCAACCAAGCAGTGTTGCTCCCAGGATACTCTGAGTCATTGAAGATGTTTCCTGTCTTGTCTTCTGCCATGGGCAACCCATTACCTGGCCATGTGCGGTGTGCCAGCTAGCATTATTTCCACGGCAGTCATAAATGATCCACCCACACACCAACATCAGCACAAATGAGGTAGGGCCATTAAAGGAGAGATGGTGGAGACGGACTGACTGATTCTCCAGCCTTCAGATTAGAATTTGAATGTTTACCCTGGACAGTGTGTTCTATGGAGCTGAACTAATTTAGAAACTGCATACCAGTTTTAATGAACCAACACAGACAGCTATGTTGCTTTGCATATATGGTGGCTGAGAGTGTGTTTGTGTGTCTATGTGTGTACTTGAGTACACACGTGGGTGTATGTTGAGACTAGAAATCTAGTGTTTTCTTCAATCATTCTTCACCTTAGGTTTAAGACAGGATCTCTCACTGAACCTTGAGCTTACAGGTTCTGGTACACTGGCTGGCCAGAAAGCCCCAGGATCCCCTTGCCTCTGTCTCCCCCACGCTGGAATTATGGTTACAGACCACCTAACATGGTTTCTATGTGAGTCCTAGGGATGGAACTCAGGTCCTCATGTTTACATGGGAGACACTTTATTATCTGAGCCATCTCCACAGTCCCAAGTGGCTCCTCTTCTGTGTGCAGTGCTCTGTCCTCCTGTTAGACCCTTGGAGGACCATTTCTATTTATGGTAGAGAACTAGCTTATAAAAATATCCACAGTAGGCTAGCAAAAAAGCACGTTGTGGTGCAAGCCTGACAATCCTGGGTTTGATTCTGGAACCCAGAATGGAAGAAGATAACAGACTCCTGGAAGTTGTGCCCTGACTGCCACATGTGTGGTATGGCACATACACATCCACCCTACACGTACACCACACACACACACACACACACACACACACACACACACACACACACACACACACACAACACCAATAAAACCCTAAGACAGAAAGCATTACTATAACACCCTGGAACCTGTAGCAAAAGCAACTGAAAGGAAGGCTTCATTTTATCTCACACTTCGATGAAATTGCCCCTCCTGGTAGGGGATTCTTGGTAGCAAGGGTGTGAGGCAGCTGATCCCTGGGCATCCGTAGTCAGGAAGAACTAAAACCTTGGGAGGCAGAGGCAGGAGGGTCCTGGGCCTTGATGGCCAATCAGTCCACCAGAATCTATGAGCTCAGGGAGAGACCCTGCCTCAAACATAAGTGAAAAGTGATTGAAGAAAGCACTTTCCTTATAGTTTCTACATATACCCACATGTGTACCTAAGTACACACATGCACACACACGTGCACAACTACTTTCTGTACAAAATAACTTACTACCTGGTGGCTATCAACACCTCCTAGGCCGTTCGACTCTGGTTAGCCTGCAGGTCACTCCCTCTGTGGACTCTGAAATTATACTGTCTGTGCCCACGATGGCCCACTGAACTCAACTACAGATATTCAGTTTAAGGCTGTGATGGTTAGTCTCCATTGTCAGCTTGAGTAGATTTAAAGTCACCATGAAGACACCTCTGGGTATGTCTACGAGGGCATTTCTAGAAAGGTTTCACTGAACAGAAAAAGCCCAACCTTGAATCTGGGCAGCACCATTCTGCATGCTGAAGTACCCGACTGAATAAAAAGGAGGAAGCAAAACCACCACCATGGGCCTTTTCGCTTCCCGACTGCAGATGCCATGTGAACAGCTGCCCCTGGTCACACCCCTGCTGCCATGAATTCCCTACCACCGGGGACAGTGTCATCAAACCGTGAGCCAAAATAAGCCCCTCCCTTCTCCAGTTGCTCTTGCTTCGGGTTCCAAGGTGTTCTAGAATGACCACCAAAAACACTTGAGGAGGAAAAAAGGGTTATTTTAGCTTGCAGATAAGTCACTCATCAAGAGAAGCCGGAGTGGGAACTAAAGCAGGAAACTAAAGGTAGAAATGAAAGCAGAGAACTTGGAGTGATGCTGCTTGCTGACTTGGTCCCAGGCTCACATTCAGCTTCATATCATATACATCCCAAGCTCCCCTGCATAGGGATGGTACTACCCACAATGCACTGGGCCCTCCTACATCAATTGGAAATCAAGAAAATGATCAGACATGCCTACAGGCCAATCTGATGGAGGATATATATATTGAGGATCCCTCTTCCCAAGTATATTAAGATAACAACAAGATAAGTCATTATACAGGGATCAAACTCCGGTTGTCCGGTTGTTGCAGGAAAAAGAGAAGAAGCTAATATAATAACTAAGTCACTTACTGACTAAGCCCCGTTGTCCAGGACAAGCTGGACTCATCTTTTGTTTCTCCAGGGCCACACTTTATCCCTGATGTGTCTGCCACATGAATGACTTCAGCACCTAGCAAGCTTCCATTGTGGGATGCACACGTTGACTTTACACTGTTCTGGTAGGTCACACACTGAGGCCCCACGGACAGCTTATAATCTAGACTGCCTTTAATTTCTCATCTCTTCCCTCCTGCCTCACACAGATTGGCTGAGCTCTGGGCATATGGCCTGATCAGAGCCAGTTATCATCCTGCAGAGTGATGTGCAGACCCAGAATGCTCGTTCCTTCTTTGTGGGTCACGGTCTGTGACTCCTGGGGTCCTGACAGCCTTTTTAATGGTGCTTGAGAATCTTTGGCGATATTGACAACGTGTGGGGCAAGCCCGGTATCGAGAGAGACACTAAAGTACTTGATGTCACCAAGTACAATGTGGTAGTCTGCACACTTCCAGAGCCAGTGATTTCTGCCTTTGCTCACTAAGGTTCATTTGTCCTGGGCTTCTGTTCCTCATACCAGAGTCTTGGCTGGCACAGTGGTTATCTCTAGTAAGAACTTGAGATTTTGAGTCCCATGGGGCAGTATAAGGAGTCTCAGGCAGACCTTAGAGAATATGGGAAGGGTTTGGTGAGAGGTGACTCTTCTGTATTGCTGTCATTTGGAGGTGAACTCAGAAAGAGGTACGTAGAGGAAAACAAGGAACTTGACGTCATCACTACTAAAGCTAAAAGAGAGTGAAAAAAAAAGATCCAGACATTGGGAGTGAGGCTGAGGCATAGATGGAGAAGGGTGAGTACTGAAGGGGCAGGCAGACACAGCCCCAAAACACTTGCCAAGTCTGGCTGCTGGGTTCTGAGATTTGGTTTGTTGCTATGTATTGTAATGCTAAATATTGGCCCTTAAGATCTGGTTGCCTCTGAGGAGGAGATCCTTACATACACCAATGATGTTATATAACCTTGCTCCTTAATTTAAAACTATTGGTTGAATAAAGATGTCTACAGCCTATGACTGGGCAGAAGAGAGGTAGGCAAGGCTTGGATGACAGGGTTCTGAGTCTGAGGAGAGACCATGAGAAGAGGGAGGAGAGAAGAAAGAAGAAAACACCACAGGGTAGGTGGATCCTGAGAGCATGGCCATGGAGCAGGCATGGTGGAGTGTGAGCAGCCCAGACAGAACATGGCAAGTTAGACCCTGGGGTTATTGACAGAGAAGTAGACAAAATAACATAGAGGATTGATATCTGCCCAGCTCTAATACTGGTAAGGTTTATTATAAATATAAAGGTTTTGTGGTTTTGGAGGGGAACTAAACAATCAAGGTGGGTAGAAACCCCCAAATAATATTTACCACAACAACTAGGAGGGCAGAATTCCAGGAAACATGGCCAAGGTGAGTAGAAATACTGAGGTTGAAGACAGGGTCAAATGCCAGGGGTTACTCCGTCTCACCCTCCCTTCATCCACTGTCCTGATGGGCAGCACTGTTTCTATCTCTTGCTACGTCTGTTCACCTTACACTCAAGTCTATTTCCTTGTGCAAACTGCTACTGTGTCTCGCTGGGCTTCAGGTCCTCCAGTCCCAATCCCTCGTCTCCCCAGTCCACTCTTCTCACTGAGAGGTCTTTCCAGATTGCTGCTCTATTCTGCCAAGGTTATAGCGGAGAAAGCAATGGTATTGTTTCAGACCTCACAGAATCATGTCTAGCAGAGAAAGAGAGTGACTGAAGAAGTTACAGTGATAACAGAAGGCAGAGGCACCTCACCAGCTGACATGGAGGGAGGTATCACTGAAGAGTGATGCTTAGATTCACATAGGTACAAAATGCCTGGATGCATGGACTGTGTTTTCTATTATTGCTGTTTTAGACACGTCTCATTACACAGCCCAGGCTAACCTCAAACTCACAGTCCTCCTGCCTTAGTGTCTCCAGATGCTGAAATTGCAGACATGTGCCACTATGCCCAGCAGAATCTATTTCTTGTGAAGGAAGAATGAGTAGTTGTAGCCACACTATGTGATCATTATCAAATATCAGGCCTGACATGCAAAAGACAGTTAGAAACCGTATCCATGGACATTACACAGTCTGGATAAGGAAGAGAAGGCAAACTAAATTTCCATGAAGTCAGTCTAATGACTATGACTTCATTTTTCTGTTCGGACTGAGAAGGACGGGGTGTCTGGAATGTGGATATGAACATGGTGAAAAAGGGGTGACCTCCACTTGTCTGGGTGATCCTCTCAGTTCCGCAGATGTCTGGTGAGCATTCGCTGAGTGACTGGCCACCCAGTCACTCCTGCTGATTAATTATTTTAAAAGCCATCTCTTTGTCTTAGTATTTGAAAACATATCTTTGATTTTATGTAAACAGTCCTCTGGCCACTTTTTTGGATAGTAAACCATATGCGGTCAGGGGCTACATATTTGAAGTCTAGTTAAACAAATCCCATAGTATTTATTAAGTGCCAACTATGTACCAAGGCAGGGCCGTGCTGTGATGCCTGGCCGTTTGGATTCCGACAGAAAAGTCCCCCCGGAGGGGGTTCCTCAGGGTTTGACGGAAGCAGAGTAGTGTTTCAGTCAAATACTGGAGGCATCTCCTCCACCTGAGTTTTCTTCTCAAGAGCCTCAAGAAGGCACAGACATCGGGGCTGGAGATGGGGCTGGACACAAGGAGATAAGGGTGCTATCTTGTAGCAGAGATGTGGGTAGCACAGATAAACTAGAGAAGCCACTTTCTCTCCATGGTGCAGAATTCTTTGTTGTTGCTTTAGTTTGGGATGGTGTTGTTACTCTTGTTGTTTTTGTTTTTTGAGACAGGGTCTTTTTGTATCCCAAGCTGGCCTCAAACTCATGAAACAGCCAAGGATGACCCCGAACTTCTGACTTTGAACCTCTGAGCTTGCTGCCTCCACTCCCAAGTGCTGGGATTAGAGGCCAGTTCCTTCACACCCTGTTTTATGGAGTGAACTCAGGGCTCCTTGCATATCACACAAGCAATGGACCAGCTGAGCTACATGCCCAGCCCTGAGAACTCTGCTCTTTGGAGGAATCAAAGGGCCAGGAACAGACAGAATGGATGGACACAAGCCTTGAGAGAGGAGGAAGTAAGTGGCTGGGCTCAGCTGCCACTTGTAGCTGCCGATACGGGCGAGACTCTGGCTACCATGACAGGCACTGGAGAGACTGCTGTCTCACTCTCCTAGTCCTTTTCTCTCCTAAGTCCTAAGTCTCTCCCAAGTGGAAGAGGGAAGGGGCTCCCAACTACAGTCGGTTTCAACTGTGTAAAAGCAGGCAACGAATTGTTACTACAGAGGGAGTTCCTGAAGAGCTAAGAGATACACAGGCTCTCTGATTACAACCTGCTTCCAAGCATAAAGTTGAACATTTCCAAATACTGTGCTTGTTCCAGAACATTCTGAGCTTCCCCACTGAGTAGGTATGACCAGCCAAATAACTCAGTGTGCTTCAGCCCAGTGCCAAACATCGGCTGCTCTTGCACCTTCATGTTTCAGTCCAACTTGAGTTCCTAAGAAGGAATCCTTCCAGTCTCAGGAGCACCACAGAATCTTCCCTTTTGTTGTTTGGGTATCTGGATAACCTAATGAAGAAGGAAGTGCTAATTTAATACAAATAACACATCAACAAGCGCTGATAAGCAGCCAGAGGCAGCATCACCATACAAAAAGTTCCAGCTCAGTTGGCAGAGTGTTTGCTTAGTATGCACAAAGCCTTCGTTCAATCCCCAGCACCCACTAAAACCTAGTGCATGACTTAATTCCAGCACTAGAAAAGTAGAGGCAGGAGGATCAGAAGTTCAAGGCTATCTTCAGCTATGTAGTGAGTTCAAGACTAGCCTGGGCTACATGAGACCTGCTGCCCTTAACACCCTCTTCCTGAAATAAATAAATAAATATGACTGGAACAAGAGAGTTCCTAACTGTCTTATGTATGAAAGTGTGCAGCTTGAGGCAACCAAATAAACATGAGGATCATGTGGCTTTCCATATGCATTTACTTATGTAAATACTTTCTTCTTGTTCAGCTAAAAAATGGGGCATGATATACAAGACTCCCACTTGTAAAATGTGTATAGTTTTATCAAACCTTCCTCCACCCCTCATGGTCCATCAGTGGAGGGGAGAGAAACAGAAAGGGTAGAGAGGAGGTTACAGCTGAGGATTCGGCTTAGTGGACCAGAGCTTGACCAGCGTGCAAAGGGCCACCACCCCAGCAAAGGCAACAAAAGACACAGATATTTAATTTCTAGGGATTGGCAACAGGGGGCAAATAGGATTCAAGTATGGAGTGTATTATGAAAATATTGTGATGCTAGAAATAATTTTTTAAAAAAACTTTCCTATAAAAAAGTGGTGTACAAAGAATTGAGAGGTAACCAAATAGTGTTAGAAGCAGAAGAAGAAAAAAAAAACCCATAGAAACCTATGTTTAATCAGTTTGTTTAAATATGATATTGTCTTTATTAACAAGACTGGGAAGGTATAAGACCACATCAAACAGAAAAGGGAAGGCCAGAATTCAATAGGGGAAATTTGTAGAATTTGTAGGGCCGGATAAAGGCAAAGCTGAAGAAACTCCCAGGAAAGTAGAAACGGGAAGATTGGAGTTCCCGGGCAGGTTTCTAATGTCCTGGCTACCAGAAACCCTAGAATGGCAAGGAGAAACCATGGGCAGAGGCAGAAACCAGCTAAGAAATAATAAACATTTCTCAGGGCTGAACAGCATGTGTTTCTGTCCAGGACGATGAAGGAGAAAGACAGACTTTAGATGATACCAACATGGAAGCCCCCAGTGAGAAGGTTGGGAAATGAAGAGGGGCCAGGCTGGGCTTACCAAGGCTAGGAAGTAGCCACAGATTCAGTGCTATAGACACACAAAGCAAAACTGATTTCCAACCTAGAATCCAGGACCTCAGCAAGTCAAAACTAGTCCTCACCAGGGAGACAGGCTGCCTGTGTTCAGGAAAAGAAGTGTAGATTCAAATGAGGACAGAGATCCAAGAAACGCATAGAAATATTTTTATTCTCAGAATAACCAGTGATGACTATTTAATTCAAACATTGCAATGGTTTTGAGCGGATGTGGGGGAGGAAGTTTGCAGTTTGGAAGGGAAAGACACAGCAGAAATGAAGCCTCACAACTGGAACTGCAGCTAGGATCTAACACTGGTTTCCAGAGGGGTGGAGCCTGAGAGAGGGTTGTGGAGCCTGAGAGAGGGGTGCGGAGGGAGGTGGTAGATGGTAAGATACTCATTACTTTTCTTCCGTTGTTAAATATTTATATATATATATTTATCATTAACTGACTTCAAGTACAACCACCATGTTCGTAACTTACTTTGATCAAACATTTAAAATTCTATGGAAACTGCTCTTGAGGATGTAGTTCAGTCCTTAGAGTGCTTACCTAGCACACGTGAGACACTGGGTTTGATCCTCAGCTTTGCAAACAAGAAAATAAACCTTGTGGCACTAAGAACCGGGTGCACCCGTTAGGGAGGTCAGGCACGTGTCTTGAGAAGAGAATAGAGAAAGGTGCCCAGACCCAGGATGAAGGCTTGCCGGCGCACCCCGCTGGCTTCTGGGAAGGGATACGCCAGGCGCCAGGCGGCTCTAGTCTCCCACAATTTGCAAGACTTGGCTCTGTATCACTTGTGGCCTCTCAGCTCACTGGATCCCCTCCTGTTGCCCTCCGCCCTCCTGTCCCCTCCCCCCCCACCCCCCAAGCCTCTGGAATCCCTGTCGCCCTGGGACTCAGCTGACACCCGACAGACAATGGTATTTCCCATCAGTCTGAGTATCAGGAGCCGGGCCTTATCCACTGCTGTTTTTCTATTAGTCTAACACCCCATTGTCCACCCCTTATCACTGAAATGTTGATGTCATGCCTGGCTTGGAAGTGGTTTCTGCACCGGGGCTGCGACAGCCTCCGCTTTAATTGAGGGAGGGGGAGGGGTGGAGGAACCCATTTATCAGAATTCTCATGAGAATTCACCCCGTTCCCCCTAACAACTGGGCCACTGTGGGCGCCACAACGGGGTGGGTTCCCCGCCACAATTCCTGGCCTTTCTTTCTGGCATCCAAGGACTAGCGTCCCTCAGAGCTGAGAGGCTGAGTAAGGAACGTGGTAAGGACTTCTGAGCTCTCTCTGTGAGATCTGGGACTTAGCACACCTACGTGGTCCAGGCAAAAGGTGAGCCCAGGGCCACCCTGGGTTTTTTGTTGTTGTTTCTCATGTCTGTCATCCTCTGAAGACCCCACCAGGGCCAGGCTTGGCAGGAGCCAGATAAACAAACCGGGACAATCTGGGTTAAAACCAGTCTGAGCACCCAGGCCTAACAGTGTGACCAACTTCTCAGGGGAGCTTTGTGTGCTCCCTGCTGCTGGCCCTCTGGGGATTGAGTTTATTCATATAGAGATGGCCTGTATGTACACGTGTGTATGTGTGTGCATATGTGCACACACACACATGTGTGCTGTGGTTGCAGTTGTCACAAAGCATCCTGGGAAGAACATCTGACTGACTGGGAATGAAGCCCACTCGGGGCTGAGCGGGCCCTGTGCAGTGTACTTGACTTCATTTCTTAGATTCAGCAAGGTCACTGTGAGGCAAGAGAGCATGCGAGGTGGCGGTTTCGATGGGGTGGTGGGGTGGAGCTGTGCAGAGGACATGGCTAGGAATCTGGTCTTCAGAATGTGCTCAGTAGGTAGGAACTATGAATAATTTAGCTCTTGGGGACTTTGTTCCAAACCTAATGTGAGGAACGAGTGTGCGGGACAGAGTGGAAGGAAGGTTGAGGCCAGTGTCCTAGCGTCCCTTTTTTTGACAGTTGGAGCAGAGAAGCGGAAGAATCCCATGGCTCTGAGTTGGCCTTCATCTGGAAAATGAGGCACCAAGTCTCCAGTTCTTACTTGATCTCTCAAAAGAAATAACAAGTGTGCTCCAGGCAGGCCCAGCCTGCCAAACAGAAGCTGAGGACAGCAGTGAGTGTGGCCCAACACAAAATGGTAAAGTGACTTAAAACACCATCAGGTCTATTTTTGTGACTCAGTTGGGACATTCTCAAGCCCGAGCTTTGTAAATTCAACACTGTGTTTCGATGTCCAAAGGTTGGACACATGTGCAAATATTTAGAGGTACCCACTGCCTGTAGAGTCAGAGTGTGTGTATAACAAGTCTGTGCAAGTGCTCCAGACAAAGTGTTATTAGCAAGCTCCAATTTGGGTCGTGTTTGATATTTGTTTAACTTATTGCATAGGCTGCTCTCAAATACACAGTCTTCCAGACTCAACCTTCTAAATATTGGGATTAGAGGTGTGTGCCATCATGGCCTACTTTAAACGCTTCACGTTAAGCAGAGTTTTACCTATGCAGTGTGGCACCAGACAGGGTAAGTCCTGTTAAACCTATGCACGTCAGCATGCTGCCTAAGAACGTGACAGGTTTGGAGAGAGGTCTGACCACATCGATCCACTGAAAATCTTGGGCCACTGGGTATCCAGCTTGTCCCACCATGGCATTATCAGACCTGAAGTTGAGCCCCAGAGCTAAACCAGCAAGTTCCACGGACCAGGAGTACATGTGGGAATTCTGTTTACTAGGTTCTTGCCAGGCCTTAGAAGACCTTCCAGGAAGAGCACTGTGCCAACCTGAGTCAAAGCCACTGCCTATGACTAGAATTTAAATCTAGGTCTTTTGTGTCCAAATTGAGGCCTTTTTCCATGACATCAAGAGGCAGAAGATAAGTCGCTGGGCTTTGTCTTAAACACACATTCCTGGGATGAAGGGAGGCTTAGGAACAGGGCAGGGCTGCAGGCTCCATCACAGCGGCTACTTTCACTCCTCAGGGTCTTCCAGGTGCTCTGTGAGCATCTCCTGCCCTTGGGTTTTTGGCTCAGGGACGGGCCAGGGTTTGAGAAGTCCAGGGTGGGAAGCCCACCATCTGAGTGCCGACTCCATGGCTCTCCTCCTCTTCCTGAAAACACCACCCTCTGGAGACTCCAGGGGCTCAGAGTGATGGCAGAAACTGGTGGGAAACACACCAGTGCCATGTGATGAAAGTTGTCCCGTCTCCTGGTTCCATCTTCCCATCCTGGGAACTGATCCCCTGAATTCTATCATTAAGGCTATTGTTTGTTTATTTACTTATCCTCTTTGGACAGTTCATGTGGCCCAGGCTGGCTTCACACTTACTATGTAGTTAGGGACGATCTTTAGCTTCTGATCTTCCTGCCTCTACCTTCCAAGAACTTGGGTTATAGGTGTGTACCACTTCTCCCCAGTTTATATGGTGTTGGGAATTGAACTTGGTCCTTTGTGAGTCCTATGCAAGCATTCCAACTGAGGCACGTGCTCATTCGGATTCTCCATAACGTTTTCCTTTCTGTCCTCCCTTCTTACGTGTGTGTGTGTGGGGGGGGGGCTGTTTATGTATTTGTGCTTGCATGTGTAGCTGTGTATATGACAGTGTGTGTGTGTGAAAGAGAGTGTGTGAGAATGTCTATATATGTATTTGTGAGACAATGTGCTTGTGTTAGAAACTTTGTATATGTGTGTGTATGTGTGTGTGAGAGAGACAGAGAGTGTGTATCTGTATGTGAGTATGTGTGTATGTGTATGTATGTGTGTATGTATATATATGTATGTGAGTATGTGTGCAGTTGTGTCTGTTTGAGAGACTGTGTGTGTGAGAGAGATAGAGAGAGAGAGAGTGTGTGTGTGTGTGTGTATGTATGTGAGTATATGTGCAGTTGTGTCTGTTTGAGAGACTGTGTGTGTGAGAGAGAGAGACAGAGAGTGTGTGTCTGTATGTGAGTATGTGTGTGTGTATATGTATGTGAGTATGTGAGCAGATGTGTGTGTAAGAGAGAGAGACAGAGAGATAGTGTGTGTGTGTGTATGTGTGTGTATGTATGTGAGTACATGTGCAGATGTGTGTGTGAGAGAAAGAGACAGAGAGATTTTGTGTGTGTGTGTGTGTGTGTGTGTGTGTGTGTGAGAGAGAGAGAGAGAGAGAGAGAGAGAGAGAGAGAGAGAGAGAGAGAGAGAGAGAGACAGGGATTGAATCAGGCCCTTTTGCACACTAGGCAAGCTCTACCGTGAGCTTTACTCTTAGCCTGTATTTTGTTCTCACTTTGAAACAAGGTCTTGATAAATTGTTCATGTTGCCTTGACTCTCTTCATTCTTCCTTCCCAGCTTTCCCAGTAGCTGGGATCATGAGTCTACATGGCTCCATGCCTGGCTGGAGCTGGTGTGTTTTAGGGGCAGCTTTTAAAAAAATTCTTTTGCCTGAAGTCCTGCATCCTCCTACCCGGACGGACAGAGTAAAACCTCACCCATGACCCCTCTATTCAGTCTACTTAAAAGACCATCTATGTGTGGTTAAGTGCACACACTTTAACTTGCTCGGTGTCTTCTGAGAATGCTGGGTGCCCGGGGAGAAGTGGGAATCACAGGGCAGGAGAGACAGAGCGTCCAGATTTGTTTTAGTAAGGGGAGTGTGATTTTCTTCCCTGACGAGTTTGATGTTTAGGATTCATTTGGTTGGTTCCTGGGGTTCAGGTGACATTTCTGAGGCATCCCTCTGCTCAGTCATGTTTCCTATGCCTCCCCCATCCCAGTGGCTGATTTCCAGGATGGTAGAGGGTCTAGCTGGGTTTCTTGGAAAATTCTTACAAACATTAAAGTGCTTTCTCCACTTCCAGAGTAAACAGCTTTGTTTAGAGAGTTATCAGAGCCCCACCTGGCCTTTGATTTCTGCCTCCTCATACAATGCCTGGAGACTCTTCCCCTTCTCTCTCCTCTGGTCTCTGACCTTGCCTTTCACCCCGCCTCTCCTTTCTCTCTTGGGATTTGCAATTCTGCACATAGAATAATGACTCATTTGGGAAGTCAGTGACCTCCTTGCGGAAAAAGCATGTTCATTCTTGGCCACACCCCCAATTTAGTACCCTCTCTGCTTTCTGTTTTCCACAGATCTCTGGATAGCACTGGCTAGGTTTTGTCATTATTATTGGATAATCTCCTGTCCCCTTCATCGATGGCAAGCCTCACAGGCAAGGATTGTCATTCCTGTTTCCACCACATTCCCACGGCGAGCACACAGACGGGTGGTACGTGTGAGGTTTGTGGAGGTGAAAGCAGATATGTGTCACACAAACGTCCGGGCTTCAGGGGAGTGTGGACTGCTCCCTGAGAAGGAACAGGATTTGGATCCCAACAGGGAGGCCCCAAGACTGAGAAAGCAGTACAGTGATACATACAGCCTCTTGCAATAGCAGTGGGGCTCAGAGACATTGGAGCCCATTGAGAATGGAACGGAATACCGAGGCTCCCATAGAGAACCAATCTGCCGTATTCATAGGTGAAGAGGGGACCCATACTGCCTCATTCCCGGGCTCCACTCAGTGCCCAGCCCAGCCTGGCTCTGCAGGAAGCCACGTGGGTCAGGGAGGCCAGTCTCCCTACAGGGTGAGGACAGTCAGAACCCATGGTGGTTAGGCCCTGCATAGAGGGGCAGCCTGGGGCTGTCAGTCAGCAGGAGCTACATCCAGGAGTGCCTCCTGTGGAGGCAGAACCATCTTAGACAGAAAGAAGTCCACTGTCTAAGACCAGAACTTCTGAGGCTAGTGTCCCAATTGGGTAATGCCGAAACCCGAGGAGGCTGAGATTCCCACACAGGAAGAAGTGGCTTCCAGAGAAGGGGAGGAATTGAAAAGACCCAGTGAGGGAAGCCAGGCTTCTAACAAACCCAGACTCCACAGCAGTTCCCCCCAGGGAATGAAGGACAGGTTAGACACTGGCTGGAAAGAGTGAGAGGTCCCTGGACCTGAGCAAGCCCATGAGTCCACGGACCTCCCATGGCATTTGGCAGCAGCACGGACCAACGTCAGCGGCACGTTGAGGCCATTTTGAGGCCTTTCCCTTCCTTCCCGTCTTCCTCATCCCCTGGCTGCTCCCTGCTGGCTCCGGGGTCTGTCTTTATCTTGTCCCCTGTTTCCACTGCTATCAGCCATTATCTAGGTGATGCCGCCGGACTGGCAGAGCAGGAAGCCAGCCCGAGAGTCCTCTCGCCACTCCCCACCCTCTTCCTCCTCTAGAGACAAAAGCCAAAGCAGCCGCATTAACAGATGCGCGCATTTTCCTTGACTCTTTGACTCTCATTTCCCACTCTCATTTTTCCGCAGGCTCCAGCTTTCCACAGCCAGGCTGTCCTTAGGAGCCACCACGTCCCCGGAGGCACGAAGGCCCACGACCGTCACTTCCTCCCCCAAGCAAGTCTGCAGAGGACCTAACACAGCCCTCCAAAGCCAAAGCAGCCTTCTCCTTATCCACAGTGAAATCAGCTGGGCCAGAAAACAGCTCCGCACATCCGGCTGTTGGAGCCTGTCTGGGCTGGACACAGCTCTGGTCTTCCTCATGAACGGTCTCCCCATGGCTCTTCCTCTCCCTGGCCTGGCTGGGGCTCTAGTGACAGTTGCAGGAGGGATGTTTTGGTCAAAGGGCACTAAGCATCGTTTATTATCCCAGGATTCCCCTGGGCATTTACTGTGCCTGTCTTCCATTGCTACCAGACTCAGAGATGAGGGAAACAGACTCAAACAGCACGCGGTGTGGGGAGAGCAGGGAGGAAGTCTGGATGAATCACAGTGCGGTGCCCTAAAGCCTGGTTGAAGAGGCCCAGAGCAACAAGAGGGTAAAACCTAAGTGCCTTGAGCAGGCACCGGGTGAGACGCGGGAGCTGCCAAGGAGAGCTCACGGCTCTTAATGCTTTCTCTGTGCCAGACATAATGCCAAGGGCTTGGCATGCTAGTCCTTAAGCAAACCTACGTGGCAGGTGTGATTGCTGTCCCCAGATTGCACAGAGTCTGAGGCTTAGAGGAGTTAAGCCACGCTGATAAATTAGACTCTGGGACTCAGAGCTAGGGCCTGAGTTCCAGGGCATGAGCAGCTGAGATGCCAACTCATGCCTTTCCCTCCCTTTGATTCAGGGCCTGGTCTCTTGTGCCTGGTGAGTGACAGCAAGACATTTAGTCATCCGGGGTCTCCGTTTTCCTTTTTTTGTAAAAGGGACTGAGCATCCCTCAGGTTTATGGAGAGTTGTGAAGGAACAAGGCAGATACGTTGCTCAGCGATGTCTGACCTAGAGCACACGCTCCAGCCAAGTCACCCATGATGGTCTTCGTAATCACCATGACTGGGCGCTCTGTCAGAGGCCACTCTCTGAATGGTGCATCCTCTGCAACTTTCCCCTCTCTGGCTCTGCTGCGTCTCCCCAGGGCTCCAACAACCCTGTCACTGAAGTCAGGTGGAGACCGAGTCCCATTTTAACAAAAACCATGAGAATATGGTTAACAACATGCTGATGGTTTTAACTGCCTTAAAGGATACAGCTTAGGGGCACTGAGAGCAGCCCTTATGGCCGTCATTGTCACCAAGACTTCCTTGTCGTCCCAGACCCCAACTTTGTCCCTTTTACACCAAGCACCATCTCAGCAGCCACCAGATGCTGGCAACCTCTGTTGTCTGTCTCTACCTGTCTGACCCACCTTGGCACCTCATGTCAGTGGATCATACATCTATTGATCTTTCTGTGACTGATCTGTTTTCTGGAACATGGTGTGCACAAGTGTTAATGAAATGGCACACATCAGCATGTCCTCCATTTTTGAGACTATATAATATCTCTTTTGTGGGTTTCAGTTATTCATAGAGAAACACTAGCCATCTCCATCCTTTTGATAAGGTGAAAATGAATGCTATGTAGACATGAATGTACATGTGCTGTATCTGTTGGATTCTTTTGATTCATGCATATATAACCACTACGTACCACAATGCCCAAACTGTGTAACTGCTGGATAAAATGGCGATTCTGTTTAATGTATGTATATGCATATGTGTGTGTCTGTGTGTATTTGTATGTGTTTGTACATGTATGTATGTGCACATGTGTCTGCCTATGCAGACAAATGTGGTGGTCTTGAGTTGATATTGGGTGTCTTCCTCTACTTCATTTATTTTTGAGACAAAGTCTCACTATCCCCCTGCCTGGCCTGGAACTCACTACATAGACCAAGCTAGCTTTGAATTCACCGAGTTCCATCTGCCTCTGGCACCTAATGCTTGGTTTGTGTGCCACTGTGTCTGGCTCCATCCTTTTTCTCTAAGGTTTATTGTATTGTTACTATATGCATGTGTGTGTCTGAGTCTGTGTATGTGTAAGTGAGTGTAGGTGCTTTCTGGAGTCAGAGAGAACACTCCATCCCTTGGAGTCACAGGCAGTTTTGGACAGCCCAGTGTGGGTCCTGGGAATTGAACTCCGGTCCTGTGGAAAAGCAGTAAGTGCTTTCAGCTGCTGGGCCATCTCTCCAGCCCTTCTTCCTTATGCTTTTGAAACAGTTGCTCACTGCCTGCCCAGACTGTCTGGCTAACTAGCCTTACATCCTCCTGTCTCTAGCTCATGGCCCCAGCCAGCTCTGGTGCTACAGGCATGCATAGTGCACAGTGCCTGGATTGTTTTTAGGGTGCTGGGGAATCCATCCTCAGGCTCTCATGCTAGCACAGCAAGCACTAGATCTACCAGAATACCTCCCAGGCAATGTTAATTTTTCAAAGATTCTATTCACTTTGTTTGTTTGTTTGTTTGTTTGTTTGTTTGTTTTCATGGCTGCTGCACTAATTTACAAACATAGCCACAGGGCACAGGGGCTCCAGCACTTGGTATTTTCTGTTTCTTTTTCTCCTAACAATAGCGTGGGATCAGTTTTGGTTTAACCTTTTCACGAGTGAGAATCTCCTTATTTCAGGAGACATTTTGTTCTTCATGGAGGAATCTGTCCAGCTGTTGGGAAGTTCTTTCTATCCTAAGTCAAAACCACATCACACCTGTCACTGACCAGCCTGGCTTTGTCATGGGGATCACCCTCAAGACTCTTCCTTCATCTTTGGTCTACAGAGGCACACAGACCTCTTTATGCCTGTTAGCTCCTGACCTGTCCTAAACATGGGGAATGGCAGACCAATGCTGTCTCCCCCAGACACACCCTGTGTCTCCTGTGGGCACAGGCACCAACATGGCTGGAGGACACATCCCTCTCCCAGGGAGTGTGAGTTATTGGAGGCAGACTCTGGCTCCTTGAGGAGTTAAATCATCCCTTGACTCAAAGGAGAGCCCTTTGGCCCATGGGCGAGCATTTTTCATCCCGGCACCCCCGGGACCAGGCTCTGTGTCATGGAGAGTGCAGCTCCCATTCTTTCCCCTCAGAAACTCATAAATCATGCTTATTAGCACTTCAGCTCTTTACACAGACATGAGCAGCTGGCCAGTACTAGGTCTCCTAAGTGCTTCTTGAGGGCAGGAAGCGATGCCTCGAGGGCCCCGGGGGACCTGTTCTTCATCCCCCAGATGCCATAATTCTATTTGGGTTCCCTTGGGCACCAGCCAAGACTCCCATTGCTAGTTCACGTAAGACAGAGGATGGCAGGGCTGGTGTTCCCAGGGCAGGAATGGCCAATGAAGAGGGTTCAGGGCTCCCAAGGGTTGTCCCACTGTGTCTGTTTATGGTGACTGCTTCCTTTGGAGCTTCTTGGACAAGTGTTGTAGACCACAGCCGTGAGGTCATGCGGTTCTGCCCTGCTCCTCTGTCACCTTCATCTTCATCTTCATCCTCATCCTTTATAAAATGAAGGGATTCTCTGATGGCCATCAAGGCTCTACCCAGCTCCATCACCGCTGACTTGGCAGTTAAGTACTTCAAGTGAATGGTCCACAGTTACAATTCCAGGTGGCACTAACTCTCATGGCCATTTTAACTGGAACAGGGAGACCAATATCGGCCATACTAGAGTATCTGAGGAGAACTGGAGAGCGAGGGATAGCCAGTCTGCGGAACTAACCTGGAGTGTTTTTAATCAGAGAGGCACAACCCACACACAGACAGGTAAAAGCCTTTGCTGGACCCTGAGACAGTGTGCAGTGCCTATGTGGTACCCAAGGAAGATACTCTGGTTTAATGAGGGAAAGCGCTTGATATTGTATAGAAATTTCTGCAGGGAACCTGAAGCCAGGGCTGGCTACCTCTGGTACCCTTCACATCCACGTGTGATGGGGGTGGTTTATGGGTGTTGATAGTGTTTACATCGAAACCATGGCGGAAGATTAGTTTTCCACAGTGTGGTTGACTGGTCCTCAAATGGCAGTGGTGAGCCTCCTAATTTAGCAAGGGATGCCATTGCACAAATCCACCCCAACCACTAGGTCAGCAAGGGCTGTCAGTGAGCTTGGGCATGTGAGCCAATGGGGAGAAAGCTATGGATGAGGAGGCAGAGTGCTTGAGTGCTCCCTCCTTTCCCCAGCTATGCCTCAGGCTAGCTGAGTCACCTAACAGCCTGTGACAGGTGCAGTCTGTCCCCACTCAGCCACCCCACCCTGAAGTCATGTGACACTCCACTGCATCACGTGTCCGGCCAATAACCAAACTCACCTTGAGAGATAAAGATGGGTCCATGAGGCTAGTGGGATATTCTTCCATTGGGAGCCCCTTCATGGCTGATGCACAGGCTGCTGGAATGGAATGAGAAGTTCTCACTGGGATGGTTAAGTGACCAAAGTCTGTAGTCGTCACAAATTCCTCCTCTACAGGAAGAAGCTTGCCAGAGCCAGGGTACAACGAGCTAACACTCAAAGGGCAAAAGAACAAAAGGAGAAAGCCATGCAAGGATTTTTTGCATCTTAGGAACTGGCACTGCCTGAGGTCCCAAACACTCACTGTGACTCACTCTGGTGGCTTTGAGTCTTGATCATTAAGAAAGCTGTGACCCAGACCACCACTTTGTGGAGAGGGTCCCATGAAAATGAAGATAACAATATAGGTGAGAGCTTCCAGATTCTTCTTTTGTCCATAAGGAGGGAAAGATCGTGATCCAGCTCACGTCCAAAGCTTCCCGAGAGACCTGAAAGTCAGGCTTTCTTCCCTTTGAAACCTCAGTGTTGTCTGATGGGAGCAAGAAAGGAAGTTAGCCATCACTGAGCCAAGTTCCTCTTGGCCACAAGCTGCAGGCAGGCTTTCTGGTTTAGCAGTCTCCATGGCTCCTTTCTGTTTTGCAGGTGAGGAAACTGAGGCATGGGCAGGTCTCCTAACTGACTCAAGGTCACAAAGTCAGTCAAGCAAGGGTTAGACTAGATGGGGTTAGACTGGATCGGACTCATGATGGTACCCTGGAAGTGGACTTATATGGTCTCACCAGCATCTTCTGTCTGTCTGTCTGTCTGTCTGCCTGCCTGCCTGCCTGCCTGCCTCTCTTTCTCTCTCTCTTTCTCTGTCTGCCTGTCTGTCTCTCTCTGTGTCTGTGTTGTATGTGGGTTTAAGAGTGCTAGTATGAATGCACACACATGCATACATGTGTGTGCACGTGAAGGCAAGAGGTCATTGCCAGGTATCTTCCTCAGTTGCTCTCCTCTTCATTTTATTTATCTTATGTGTACGAATGTTTTGCCTGCATGCACATACATAGACCATATGCATATCTGGTGCCCAAGGAGGCAAGAAGAGGGCAGAGGGTTCCTTGAAATGGTGCTGAGTTGTCATGTGCACGCTTGGAACTGAACCTGTGTCCTCTGCAAGAACAACAAATACTCTTAACCATTGAGCTATCTCTCAGTCCCTCCTCCTTGTTTCTTGAGACTTGGCTAGAACGTCTGGCCAGTGGGCTCTGGGGATCACCCTGTCTCTTCTTTTTTTTGTCCCCAGCCCTGGGATCCCAGACACATGTGGATATACCTGGCTTTTACACGGGTGCTGGGGATCTGAGCTCTGGTCTTCATGCTTGTGACGTACTTTACCTACTAAGCCATCTCAGTATCATCTTCGTACTGGCAAGGAGTGGGCTCACCAAAGATGTATTCTTTGAAAGTTGTGTCATCACCAATGCCTTAAGACAGGGTGGCCTCTACTCTGTGTAAATGCTATTCTTTTTTTTTTTTCCTCCATGAAGCAGCCTTTTGTCCATTGGCCTTTAGCATTCATTTCTCTGTGCTCTCTGACTGAGGGTGCAACATGACCCATTATGTCATGCTTCAGCTACCATGACTAATCCAACATGGTGGAGTGTACCCTCAAACCGTGAGCCGGAGTAAGCCCTTCCAACCTCTGGTTGCCATTTTCACGATTCCACTATAGCAACGCAGAAAGTACCTAACCCACCTTCCACCTATATCCCCAGCTCCACCTCAGCCTCAGCCCTGCCCTTGTCCTCACGGCCTCCTGCTTTATTTTGACGCAGGCATCTGTGATTCTGAGCAAGAAAGGAGCCTCTCGTCTGTGCTGTGGAGAACTGGGCTGGTATTCCTGCCGTGAGTTGAATGGTGGCCCTCAAGGAGGTTGGCCTATGGGAGAGGAACAGACACAGGCAAATCATGCAACATCAAGAAAAGTTGGAGGCAGACACAGGACAAGAAACGTGTGAGGTGTGAGCCCTGGAAGCTATGAGAGGCAGGCAGTGTCTCTCCAGAGACTGTGGAGAGAACACCGTGCTGTTTGCACCTGGTTTTCAGGCTTTTGCCTCCAGAACGTCTCAAGGAGAGATGCCCGCTGTCTGAGGCACTGGTTTTGTGGTTGTTCATCATGACAGTCACAGAGAACAAATACCACTCCTGCATCTGTTACAGTCACTGTCAGGACAAACTGGTGACCAACAGAGAGTTAGGACTGCGAGTATCTTATAGTGTCACAGCCTCTCTGTGAACCTGTGTTTATGGAAGAGAGACAACTTGGGAAGGATGAGAGGACACAGGTGTCCTTAGCTACTCTGCATACACCCCATGAGCGTAAGTCTGTGACATCTTTCTTTGTTGTCCCTGGGATGAAGAGAGGTTGCTTGGTCCAGTGGCAACACCAATGCTCAATCTCATCTTCTGCAAAATAAGAGCAAAAATAAATAAATAACTAAACCTCAAGGTGACTTGTCATTATGAATGTGGAGAAGAAGCTGCCGTGACTTGAGGGCTATGTCCCCTGAATCTCTTGTTGACATCTAGCCCCACAGTGAAGCATCAGGAGGGTGGACACCTAGCCTGATGCCGTAACCCCAGAGACTTTGGGAGCTCTGTGATTAGAGGAGGTCACCAGAGTGGAGTCCTGGCCGTTCTATATAAAGGACAGAAGAGCTGAAGCAAGACACACACTGTCTCCTCTCCTGTTTCTTCTTACTGGGTAACTCACCCAATATATGCTGCAAGCAAGAAGGCCATCACTAGACTTAACTTCTTGACCTTGGGCATCTAGAACTATGAGCTAAAATACAATCCCATTTTTTTTTAATAAAGTGGTTTAGTTTACAGAATTCTCTTATTAGCCACAGAGAATGGACTGGTACCAACCCCAAATTCCTGATTTAAAAAACGCAGTCCTTTCTGTATTCCAGGCTGGCCTCAAACTTGCTGTGCAAACAAAACAAAAACAGCAAAGGACCTTGAGTTTGTGCTCCTAATTCCTCTATCTCCCCAGTGCTGGGGTGACAGGTGTGTACTGCCTCTCCTGCTTTATGTAGTAGTGAGGACTGAAGCTAAAGCTCCGTGTATGCTAGACAAGTGCTCTACCAACCGAGTGACAGCCCTGGCCCTCAGCCCCCAAATTTCTATAAGCGAATAGTTACATAAACCATAGACTGTCCTTACTTTAGATGCCCTATGTATAAGCCCACACTCTCTCTAAAATTTGTACATATCAAACACAAATACATTGAAAGAGATCTTTGCAGATGGGGGAAGTAAAGTGGTCAAAGATTATTTTCACTTCATCTGCTTCTTTGAATCTCTCTCTCTCTCTCTCTCTCTCTCTCTCTCTCTCTCTCTCTCCCTCTCTCTCTCTGCATGTGTGTGTGTGTGTCCAATGACTTAACCACCCATTTTAAGTTAGACAAGATACAGGACTAGGGAGACTGCTCAGTGTGTAAGAGCCCCTGCTGTGAAGACCAGAAGGCCTGAGGTCAATCCACACCCAGGTAAAAGTTGAGCCTGGTCCTGAGTGCCTGTAACCTCAGCGTCAGGGAGCAGAGACAGTTCAATTCCAGGAGAGCACTGGCCAGATAGGGACTGAATCAGCAAGCTTCAGGTTCAATGAGAGACCTGTATCTCAAAAACTAAGGTATCAAGCAATAGATGAAGACACTTGACATCCCCTTTTACACACACACACACACACACCACCTCCTCCACCACCACCACCACCACCAAGAAGATGAGAAGATATGAACTGAGCTGTAATGATATGACAGCTGTGGTCTTACCCCAGGGATGGGCAGGAAGCCAGGCAGGATTTGTTTTCTTCTATCTGATGCTCTAGTCATATGTATATGTATGTGTGTGTGTGTGTGTGTGTGTGTGTGTATGTGTATGTATATGTATATATGTATGTGTATATATGTATATGGGTGTATGTGTGTATGTGTATGTGTCTATGTGTGTGCATATATGTATGTGTATATATACATATGTGTGTATGTATATGTATGTATACACACAATATATGTGTATATGTGTATGTATGTATACATGTACACACACATATTGCTTCTGCTGCTTTGGTGCATCTTCATGCTGATGAAAAAACAATCCTAGAGCCCAGTGTTCAGAACCAAATCCTAGAACCCAGTGTTCCAAACATGAAGTGCAGTTCTATTGGAGTGAGGCAGGAAGACAGATCCTCCATAGCAGCCCTTGCAGGTCACCTGCAGCATGGATCCCTCATCCTGTTCTCCCTTCTCCTGCAGGCCACCCAGCTAGCTTCAGTGGCAGCATCCAATCCCAGGGGTTTGGGGATAGACACTGGAGCAGAGGCCAAGTCCTCAAAGGGAACAAATGAATGTCATAGAACATGAAAGTCTTGACCCATTCCCTGACCTGCGCCCTGAGGAGGGGGGCAGACTCTCATCTCTCCAAGGGACAGAAGTCCACATGGATGCCTGAGTCTAGAGAAAGGCCCTGAGTAAGGACATAGGGATGCCACAGCCACATGGAGGTGAACCTTAGTAAATAAGTTCTCTCACAGGTCTCTGATCCAGGCGCTGCCTGATGGCATCTTTGATTCACTGTCTCTCCTTACACTCACAAGCTGAGCAACCATGCCTCCTGACTGAGTCAAAGTTACTGTGAAAGCTTGTGACCCCCCTGCCTTCTCACGTCTCTCTTTTTATTCGTTCACTTTGTCTTGAGACAGTAAAGCAGTGTCTGACTCTGTAGCCCAGGCTGG